>NC_083349.1:13215562-13470562 GCF_030254825.1 Meriones unguiculatus
AGAGAAACAAGGTAATGCAATTTTACTTTGCTGGGATTGCACTCCTTATATAAAAACAGTCTTACTAAAAACAAGAACTGAACAACCCAATTCTGATAAATGTTACAGCTTCAACCAGCAACTCCAAGAAAATATAGGGACAGAGGAATGAGTTAAGGACCCCGTGGGGACATAGAATCCAGACTGAAGAGAATATTACAGTATAAATGATCTGTTGCTTAGTAGATAAATGTCCTAGTTACTTTCTATTGCTGTGCTAAATATCATGGCCAAAAGCAACCAGGGAGAAAAGGGTTTATTTTCGTTTTCAGTTTATAGTCCATCATGGAGGAAAGCCAGTGCAGGAGTTCAAGGCAGGAACCTGGAGGTAGGGGCTGAAGCAGAGGATAGCTGCTTATTGGTTTGTGCCCAGCCTGATTTTTTCTGCAATCCAAGACCATCTGCTCAGGGGTGACATTGCCCACAGTGATCTGGGCCTTCTCACATCAATCTTTCAAAAAAAAAAAAAAAAAAGCCCTAAATCCTTGCCTAAAGCCCTATCTGATAGGGACATTTTATCAATTGGGGTTTCTTTTTCCCAGATGACCCTAGTTTGTGTCAATAAACAAATTAAAAATGGACAATGGAGATCAAGCTATGGAGAGATAGAGATAGGAATTGAAGACTGGGGAGGGAGGAAGAGAGAGAACGAGAAAGTGTAAGAGACTACAATATATCAGCCAACAAAGCACAAACCATTCTTGCCTTTCAACTCCAATAGTAAAGAAGTCATTTAGGAACCTGAATGAACCATTGGAGAATTGAATTCAGATTGGCTACTAAGTGACATTAAAGAGCTAGCTCTTGTGTCCTGTTAGCTTTAATTGCTAATCTGACATAGCCTCAAGTCACCTGAGAAGGAAATCTCAATAAAGGGATCTCCCAGATCAGATTGGCCTGTGGGCATGTCTACAGGGATAATTGCTCTAGGAGGCCCAGCTCCACTGTGGGCAGCACCATCCCTTAGGCAAGTGGTCCTGAGTTACGTAAGAAAGGTAATCAAGCATGATCCTGCAAGTGAGGAAGCAAGCAACATCCCTCCATGGTCTGTGCTTAAAGTTAGTACTTGAGTTCTTATCCTGACTTCCCTCCATGGTGTACTGACCTGTAAGCTAAATAACCCCCTTCTGCCCCTAAGATGCTTTTGCTCAGTTTTATCAAGGCAACAGAGAGGAAACTAGGCTGTCTTGTCAACTTCCAGGTAGGCTAAAGAGAATAAGTAATTTTTTTCAAGATAAAAACTAAAATGTCTACTAGGTGTGATAAAAAGCCTAAAGAGCTTTTCAAGATAAATCTGAATGTCTACAATTGAGACAGAAGGACTCTAACATGACCTCTGATGGGGATTCTCTCATGTGAGAAGGCAGGCTGAGGTGGGTGGGGAATCTTCCCAAATGGATTTTACACTGAAGCTCAGTCAGGGGCCTGGGCCTTCCTGACACTGCCCCCTTTGCCATTCTGTGTGCAGACATAGTCCACGAGAGCAAACTTTGAAGGAAATTGCTTTGTTCTTCTGCAGTGACTCAGACCACCTGCCCTGACTATAGGTTGCCTGAGCTGCCCCTGGGATCTGTCGCTACCCTTTCTTGGCCACTGGCTTTCCCTCTGCACTTTATTCTTAATTATCTGTACAGTGTCTGGCTTGACCCGTGGGAAACCGGCCTCCTGATAAAGGCTCTGTGAGCTTTTCCTTTTCAAAAACACTCCTCGAGAGAATACACCTGGGGACTGGAACTTTCCACAGCAGGAGATTTCTTTCCTTGTGCCCCACTGGCCCGTGTCACTCATGGTGGGCAGTAGGATAGGGTGCCACCTTGTCGGTTTAGGTGCATTCCCAGCTAAACCCAAATTATTAGCCTTAATACAATTTTAAAACAATTATTGAGCCAACCGGATGCAAATGAACCAAATGAACCTATAAATATATGTGTTTTTCAAATTAGTAATTGGATTTTTTGATGATCTTTGGCGTGACATTGATAAGCTGCCTCTCATAACAGTCTAATTAGGCAATATGTAAACTTTGGCATTCGGTTCTGTCCTAGTGGCTTTTTCAAATGATGTTTGTAAAATTTGCAATTTCATATTACAGATTAAAAATTAAAAACTGCAGGAGGCTAACATTAAAATGAGAATTCATTTCAGGGAAAGCCCTGTAGACAAAATCCACCCTAATAGAATTGTGCATAAGGGGCCGCAAATCACGACGTGTAGTTACACAGGGGAAAGCTTGTCAAAACCAGTATTGTTGGTCTGTAGTTCTATTCACAGTATTAAACCCATCAGCAAAGCCACTTTAGGGAAAATGTGAACATTATCAAAGAACAGTAAATTAGCAAGAAATTAAAGCATATACCCTCGCATTTCCAAAACAAAAGATCCCTTCATTAAAAACCTTTCATCAGTGGTTTAATATTCATAGCAGTAATTTGCATAACTAAATCAGTTTTCACTGATGAGAGACGACCAAAGTTTTTTCACTAATTTCTTTTTTGAATGAGCTCTCTGGTTTTTGATTAAAATTTCACACCAGTAGTTGAACGGAATTGAATACGAGGCTTAGACATATATGCAAGTCTCATCCTTTAAAAGAGCGGATTAAATGTTACTTTTTAGGAAGGAAGGTATTGTTCAAATTGCTTTGTTTACCTTAACTGTGTGTGTTTTCCTCAGCTTGAAATTTAGCAATTATGTTGGGGGGGGGGGACTTTCTAAATCGATGAATCAAGTCTCAGCAGCTGGACTTATTTCTCCCTTTCTTTGAACCCGAGGGTAGGCAGTATGTAAAGTAGCCAGGTGACCTACTAATGAAGGCATAGCCAACACCTGCAAGCTTTCTGGCCTCGTCAAGGTCTTTGTGTGATTCATCTCCAAAGAAAAAGTGATTTCTCCAAGGAGTAAAGAGGGGGAAAGGTGGTTTCATCCAGTCCTTAATGTATGCAGGGTGAGAGGCATGAGTGAGTGTGTGTGTTTCTATATCTCTGAAAACAGAAGAGACAAAGCAGGGAAGCCTCCATGCTCGGGCCTTTAAATCAAACTCCCTTTTTTATTCTGGCAAGTTAACCTGAGTAAGAAACAAACTTGCAAAACTGGCCAGAATGGCCAGGCCTGTAAATCCCACTACTCTAGGAGGATCAGAACTTCAAGGCCAGTTTGGACTGTAGAGTGAATTCCAGGTCAGCCTGGGAAGCTTGCGGAGCTATGAAATCTATATGCAATGGACAGTCATTTTCTTCTCTCTTCAGCCAGAGGGGTTCCGAAGCACACAGGAGGTGGTGGTAGGTGGGTAATGACTTGTGGGTGATTTCAGACTTTTTGAAGAAAAAAGCATACTGTGTAACTGCAAATGTATCTGAGGAACAGTCTTGTCCACTGAGGGGCATGGCAGCCTGCCCTCTGGAACTCCCTTGTTTAGCCAAGAATGAGCTCATGTTCCTGCAGCCTGGTGCTAGGATCACAGGCATGTGCTACCAGGCTCACGTGGAGACTGAACTGGGGGTTTCATGCAGGCGAGGCAAGCATTCCACACACTCAGCCCTTTCTGTATGATTCTTAAATGTTTTGGTCATCCCCAAACCAAGAAACTCAGCCTTTTTTTTTTTTTTAAAAGAGGACCTTAGGGATACATTGTGCAGCGTGCTCCTCAAGCTCCCTTTTACCCAGTGGCTTTATGGCATAGACTCTGTGGGGAAGTGACGGGACCTCAGGAGTCTGCTCAGAAGCAAGTCCCCTTGTGTTCTGATCACACACACGTCCCTGTGGGTGAGTTCTTATCCACCGGTTCCATGATCACGTGGGATAGGAAAGTTCCACCCTTGAGCAGAGGAGTCTATTTCAACCAGAAAGAGTTGACTATTTTTCTCACCAGCTATTCCAGTCAGTGTGTTGACCTACTGGTCTTATTGCAGCCTAGTTCTCTCCAAGGCTCAGTCTGAATCCCTTTGACATTAAGCAGGAAGAGCCCTCCCCACCCCGTTTGAGGAAGACTTCAAGAAACTACTCTTGTTTTTTCAGTTTTTTCTTGTCTCATTGTCTGTTTCTTTTAAGCAGGAATTCTGAGGCACCGGTTGTTATGGTGACATAGATTGTCTTCTCCAAGATAACGGGGTCAGAGGAGTAGATATCTTCATACCTCCTGGGTGGGGGGGGGGGACCAATAAAACACCGGGAGCAGAGCAGAGAAGGATGAGAGTGTCCTGGGCAAAGGTTTCAAGAAAATTGACAAGGGGAAGAAAATGGTGATGGAAGGAGGGTCTGTTGCCAGAGGGCCTCCCACCTGGGGGGTGCAGGGCTTGCCACTTAAGAGAGAAAGGCTTTTCTTCTCAAGATCTTCTTAAGATCAAGTAAAGAAAAGGAAAGGCATTATAGGGGTGACCCTGACCATTGCTCCATCACATGATCTTGGATAAGACTTGGGGCCTCTCCAAATTCAGAAAGCACTATGGTAGCATGGTGGGGGCCAGCCAAGGGCGATTTGGGAAAGGATGAGGTGGTCTCCACAGTCTCAGGCCAGGCAGGCTTGAGAGGAGGCTGTGCAGACTGCCATGGGAGAGTTCGTACAGCAGGTTACAAATGCATACAGCCTTCTCACTTTTCTTGCTCTTCTAATTGTGATTTTCTGGCCTTTTTGGGAGATCATGATTCTTCTCAAGCAGATGACCTGGGGAAGAATTAAGTCTTTTTCCCCCCCTTACATGTGCAGGGTATTAAATGGAAGTTTTAATAGAATGTGGAGAGAAATAAAGCTGTGAGGGAGGGCAAAGGAGTGCTGAAGAATGACAACACGTGATTAGAATAAGTATACGGATGATGAAGTTAAGTGGCCAGCTGTCAGCATTTGCACTGGTCTCCTGCCCTGCTTGGAAACTAGACGGTCTAGTCTCCTTAGAAACTCAATTTGAGTATCACCAAACAAAGGTCCCAAAACTTTGAGATCAAAGCTTTAGAGCAAAGTTGGCCACCAAACACAACGTATACTGGGTGCAATCATGAGTGCGAGAGTCCACTCACATTGCAGATGAGCATGGCGCGGGTGGTGACCTGAATTCACACTCACACCGATTTCCCAGGACTGGAGGAGACCTTAGATTGCAGCGCCAATGATGCTTCATGTTTCTCATCTCTGACACCCCGCCAGCTCAGGAAAGATTTCATAATTAAAAATGTAAAAATGTTAATTACCTGAAGTTACTTCCTGATGAGTAGCACTGATCAGGAGGGAAATTGATGGTATTAAAATGGGAAAAATTATTAGATCAAGCAGTATTCATGGGACATGGATCTCATAAGAACTCTGTGTGTGGCCAGGCAGGTTTGGTACTGTTTTCTGTATTGTGGTTTGTGGGGAGAAGAGAATACATCAAACCTAGACCCAGAGACATGTGATACAATGAGCAGGCAGTGATGTCTTCCTGGTGGGCAAAAGGCTTGGAGATGCAGGGGGATGGAAGTGCCTGGGAGGCCGGGAGGTTCTTGGGGTGGTGCTAGTTGCGATGGTGAGATGCTGATGAGGCATTGGGCTGGAGTCAGTCAGCTGGAGTCCCCAGCTGTGAGACGGTGCACCTGGCAGGTGTGTGGGCTGTTCTGCTGGGTTCCTGGCTGCCTGATGAACATCTGCTGAGGGCCCAAGGACACATTAGGAGATTCGTGCAGATCAAGCCTTCTGTTTCAGCTGCTGAGCTCTGTCGTTTAATCCCGAGAGGATTGCATCCACATGATGTGCAGGTCACAATGGCTGGGTTCCGATCCGACTTCAGTCATGGACACTGATCTTTGACGTTAATGTATGTTTTTTTATGTGGGATGAAAAGCTGTCTTATTTTCTCTAGCCCTTTATGAACATGAACTTGGGGCTGGAGAGATAGCTTAGTGGTTAAAAGCACTGGCTGATTTTCCAGAGGATTCAGGCTTGGTCCCCAGCACCCACAAGAGGTCTCATAACTGCCCGTAACCCTAGTTCCAGAAGTTCTGATCTTCTGACCTCTGTAGGCATCAGGTGTACATATATAAGACAGATGTATGTGCTGCCAAAATGCTCATACACACTTAAAAAAAAAAAGGTAAACTCTGTCCTTGGCTTAAGCACTGGGTGAGATCTGCAACCTTTTTAAAAATTTAATTTTTTTTTTTTGCTAAGCCCTACTGTCTGTATGCTAGAATCTTCAGTAGCAAACACCTTGCTTGCCAGTTTCAAGTATTTTTAAATTGCATAATGTGAGCTTGCTATGGGTTTTTTTTTGTACCAAATTATACCATGAGTTACAATGTCTCATTATGAGAGGTTTCAAGTGGGTTACAGGTGATGTAATTTAACTTGAATGATCCAAGATAATAAAGTTGCAAACAAATTGTGTAATAACTTCTAAAACTGGAAACAATCATTTCATGAAATTCATCGGCACTGTGGGCTTGGTTTCATGCATTGCTTAGAAAGGTGCTGACCTGGAGGGTTCATTCTTCACAGACTCATGTTCTGCCATGGTGCAAATACTAGCTGATTGTCTAGCTGGGTGTGAAGCCTGTGCGGCACTGGAGGTACAGCCAAGAGGTGCGTCACGCTCACACCCCTACATCATTGTTGACTTTGAGAGCTGCTATCAACTGTGCGTCAGAAACATCCTTTTATCACTTTGGAGTACCTTTCTTCCAGATTTAGCACTTGCCTTTTTTGCGCCTTAGGGCTCTTCCTACCTCAATTTCTAAACTTTTAGTGGAAGCCTGCTTGTCTGAAGGAGGCATAGCACACCCAAAGTTTAAGAGAATGACCACTCAGCCATCTTGAGCATAGGTTTTATGGGTGATTCTCTTGCCCCATCATTGGGAAAATATTGAGGTGTCTATGAGACAGTCTTCCCGAGTTTGCCCACTGGGTTAACCTCTCATCAACAGCCTTGGGTGCTGCCCTGGAAATAGAGATAGAGATGCAGGCCACTATAATAGCTTCTTTGGGAGCTTCTTTTAGCATTTAGTCTGAGAGCTGGGGGATGAAGTGGAGTCTAGCCAAAGGGTGTGGAGTATGCACATGTATGACTGGTCCCAGGTAGTTGTGCCAACAAGGCATGAAGTGGGGAAGGGCTGGGGTGTTTGATTCACCTACTGTATGCTGGCATCATGCCTGGGAAGAAGGTCCAGTTCTTTGCTCACAGGAAGCTGGAAGTTAGCTGGGGTAAGATTCCCGATGGAATAGATTCTAGAAGGTGCCTTTCTCTTACATTTTCATATTCTCTCTTGACTCTTTCATCTTGCCTTGGCATCTAAGTCCCAAGGTTTGAGAGGGGGAAGCATTTGGTGTCTGCAGAATAAGTTACAGAAGCTCTTAGATTCCTGGTGTCTCTCCAGCTGGGAAGGTAGTGGTGATGTGGGGTGGCTTAAATGATATAGACCCACAGTCTCATAGATCTGAATACTCGGTCCCCAGTTGGTAGAACTGTTTGGGATGGATTGGAAGGTGTGGCCTTGTTGGAGTTGTGTCACTGGGGATGAGCTTGGAGGTTTCAAAAGCCCATGCCATTCCCTCTTAGCTCCCTGTCTCCTGCTTGTGCCTTAAGGTATCAGTTCTCAGCTGCTGCTCTTACACCATGCCTGCCTGCCTGCCTGCCTGCCTGCCGCCATGCTCCCTGCCGTGGTGGTCATGGACGCACCTTCTGAAACTCTTTCTTCTATAAATTGCCTTGGTCATGGTGTCTTATCACAACAACAGAGAAGTAGCTGAGGCAGAGCAGCACCTAAAAAGAAAAAACAAATCTGTCTGTTTGCAGGCCAAGGAAGCCTGCTGTCTGTACAATAGGTTTAGAATACAAACAAGAACACAAGAGTCAGGATCACCTGACATCATCTCATCCAGTAGAACATGTTGATGATACTTTGTGTGTAGCCTTCCATGTGTTTTCTGTATAGAAACTCCTCCAACTCACAGATGGAATCTGATGAGTTGTTACTTTTTGGTAGTGTGTGTGTGTATGTATGTGTGTGTGTATGTGTGTAGGCCAGAGGTTGATGTCAGGTATCCTCCTCAGTTTCTTTCTCCTTCCCCATCTATTCGCTTTTGTTTTTACTTTTCGAGACAGGGTTTCTCTATGTAGCCTTGGCTATCCTGGACTCACTTTGTAGACCAGACTGGTCTGCACCACAGCAATCCGCCTGCTTCTGCCTCCCTGATGGGATTAAATGTGTGCACCACCACGCCTGGCTTCCCCATCTTATTTTTGAGAGGGGACCTCACTGAACCTGAAGCTCACTGGTTATCTAGACCGGCTGGCTCGTGAGCCCAAGACCTACCTGCCTCATTCTTCCAGGTCAGGGCTTTAAGATGCGAGCTGCTGCTTCTGACTCTGGTACCTTTAACTAGCATACAGTGTAACAACACCCATCTAAGGAGTAAGTGCCCTGCTTTCCATGACTTATTTATGGACAGCTGATGCTAGTATGAACAGTGTAGCAGGAAATGACCATACATGTGGGGCTGGGCCTGCACATTCAACTCCCATAGGCATGGCTGGTAGACACA
Organism: Meriones unguiculatus; assembly: GCF_030254825.1. NCBI lineage: Eukaryota > Metazoa > Chordata > Mammalia > Rodentia > Muridae > Meriones > Meriones unguiculatus. The sequence goes on from NC_083349.1 coordinate 13,224,108, forward strand.
GAGCCTCCTTAAAGGCTGTGTTGCTGTTAACTACTCCTGTAGTTTCTTCTCTGCCATCAGCCTTAAGATTCCCTGTATTCACCTCCCCGCCCCCCCCCCCCCCTGCACCATTATCAGGCCCAGCCATGGTACATTTCTTTGATCACTAATAACTCACAAAACTGCTAACTTTTTGAATGCCTGTCATTTTCCCAGCTCTATCCAGCATCTTTTCTTTATTGAGTCATTTAGCTTGTGGTGGCATATGGAACAACACTCTCCCAAAGACTGCCACATCCCAATGTTTCATGTCCCCAGACTATGACATGTTACAGTTTGCCAAAGTAAGTTAAGGATCTTGAGAAAGTAAAGTTATCTTGGATCATCTGCTTGGACCAAAGCAATCTTAAGGGTCCCCGAAGGATGGATGGGGAAGTGGAGAGATGAAATTGTGGATGTTGTGCTTCTGGCTCAAAAGATTGAGGGGGGGGCAGAAGGCTACAGCTACCTCTAGGAACTAGAGAAGATGAGAGAGAGAGAGAGAGAGAGAGAGAGAGAGAGAGAGAGAGAGACCCTCTGGAGCCATGAGAAGTAGTATTGTTATGCTGGTAGCTTGATTTGAACCTAGTAAGAAGGATTTTGAGCTTCTGACATCTAGAACTACAAAGTAAACTAATAAATCTCTGTATTATAATACTAAGTCAGTGGTGATGTGTCACAGCCATGGTAGGAGCTAATAACCTGGCCCGTGATCCTGGTGTAAATTTTGTTTTGTTCAGGAACAGGACAGAAGCCTGCCACAGAGGGCCTCTCAAAGGCTCTGCCCTGCAGGGTGTCAAAGCAGATACTGAGACTTATGGCCAACCTTTGGGTAGAGTGCAGGGAATCTTATGAAAGAAGTGGGAAATAGTAAGACCTGGAGAGGACAGGAACTCCACAAGGAGAGCAACAGAACCAGAAAATTTGAACACAGGGGTCTTTCCAGAGACTCATACTCCAAGTGCCATGTATGGAGATAACCTAGAACCCCTGCACAGATGTAGCCCATGGCAGTTCAGTGTTCAAGTGGGTTCCATAGTAATGGGAAGAGGGACTGTCTCTGACATGAACTGATTGGCCTGCTCTTTGATCACCTCCCCCCTGAAGGGGGAGCAGCCTTACCAGGACACAGAGGAAGACAATGCAGCCACTCCTGATGAGACCTGATGGACTAGGATCAGAGGAAGGGGAGGAAGACCTCCCCTATCAGTGGACTTGGGGAGGGGCATGGGTGGAGAAGGGATAGGGAGGGTGGGATAAGGAGGGGAAGAGGGAGAGAGCTACAGGGGGATTCAAAGTGAATAAATTGTAATTAATAAAAATTAAAATAAAAACAAAGAAGTAAACATTAATATAAAAATTCAATAAAACAAATTTAGTGATCAAAAAAAAACCATTCTGTTCTGTTTCTGAGTGTACTTAAGTAATGGCTGACTTAAGACAATGACATCTCACAATAGATGAAGCTGGCTTGAGACCTCAGCGGCATCAGTTGGAAGTTTAATAGCAGAGCCCCAAAGGATCTTCTGTTTATTCACATATTCAGATATGTTTTGACTTTTCATATGTTCACTGACCACTTCAACTTTTTTCTTTTTTTATTCATATCTATTGTTGGTGACTTTTATGAGCCTTTGTGTTTTGAGAATAAGCTCAGTTTTAGAATGTTATAAAGTATTTTTTCCTATTTTTGTCTTTTATCTTTGTTTAAAGCCTTTTGTTCTGTATAAGTTTTCTAGTATTTGACCAGGTATGGTGGTGCACACCTTTAATCATAACTCTAGGAGGCAGAGGCAGGTATATCTCTGAGTTCAAGACCAGCCCGGTCTACCTCGTAAGTTCTAGGTAGGCCAGGGCTGTATAATGAGACCCTATCTAAAACAAAACAAAACATTTTAAAATTAACAGAAAATTTTCTAGTATTCAACAGAAAAATCTATTTATTTATTTATTTATTTTCTGTTTCAATCATCATGACATAATGGTGAAAAGGACGTTCTCTGCTCCAAGATTTACAAATGTTCAAAAATACTGCCTACTGCCTGCATTTTTTTTTTAAGCTTAGGAATTTATTGTTGACATCTTGAACTCCTGGGTACAGAAGGATGACCATGGATCTGAATTATTATTTTTCTTTTTCTAAGTTCCTGTAAGTTCTTGGTTAATATCTGGGTTCTCCAGTTATTTTTCTGTCTCGGTTTCCCCTGCACCACTAATACATGTCTTTACATCCTGTCATGTGACAACATGCCCCAATGTTGAATTAGGATGGTATGATCGATAGGCTGTTCTTACTGATTCTCATTTTAGTTCATGTTTTCAGTTTATCCGTAGTCTATAGTTGTATACCCCGTGTTGTTCTTTTTTAGACAGGGTCTCATGTAGCCCAGGCTAGCTTCAAAGTTGATATATACTCTAGGATGACCTTGAACTACTAATTGTCCTGCCTCTACCTCCTAAGTACGGGGATCACAGGCATGCAACACTGCACCCCGTTTATGTACTGTTAGGGCTGGGACAAAGGGATTTGTTCATTCAAGGTGTGCACTCTGCCAACTGAGTGGATTGTGCTTTTATTGTTGATTTGTCTTAGCATGTATTTGGTCTCAGTTTTAACTCTTCTGCTTTCATTTTTGCGACGATTGATCCAGTTTTCTTTGATTAAGGGCTTTCTTCTGGTAATTCACAGGCTGTACCACATTCGTCTCCCAGGCAGCATGTAGTTATTCTCACACAGTGTGTTTTTAAAAAAAGATATAGTTAAAGTAGCTTCAGAGATCATTTGATGATTATGAAATTAATACTTGATCACTAAGATATCAGTATTCGACCAGCAGGAGAGCCTTTGGGTATCAATTCATGGTTTACGTCCAGGCTTTCCGGGTATCTAGCTAGGTGACTCACATTGTGTGTATGATTCATTTGTTCCATATGCACCTGTGATATCTTTCCATGCAAATAAACAAAACTGTATACCTTGTTCTCTGACCAGAGCTTACATTTCCGTCACATTCACTTACCTTTGTTATTACCTTATATTCACTTGTTATTACCTCACATTCACTTACCCTGTTATTGAGCATTTAGTTTGTTCCTTGCTTTTACCTGTACAACCAACACTGCAGAAGGATGCCCTCATCCCCTTATTCCATTGCTGTGTGCTTCAAATGATTTAAATGTTTAAAGGTCTTAGCATTTTAATAGCCTATGTCATACTTTGTCAAGTTACTGGCTTAAGTAATTATGCCATCTTGTCTGTCTGTCAACAATGTAGACACAGCATCTTTCCCTGTACTCTTCTTAGCACTCCACTCTACAGCTCTTGGACCTTTGACAGTTGGGTAGGCAAAATGATATAACATTATTTTAATGTATCATTATCAGGATGGTTGAGCCTCTTTTGGTATCTTCATAACTCACTCATATTTCATTGCATTAAGATAAATGTCCTCCGATGAGGTAATGAATGCAAAGGTATTGATTACTGTCCCTTCTGAATGGGATGAGAATACACTGCAATTTACCATCCTCATCCTACTGTGGCTCATGGGTGGAAGAGTGATGAACCAGCCTCTAGCTGCCTAGGAGTTCAGATGGGCTCTGCACCTGGGCAGTAGCTTCTCTTGACATGGACTTGTCTCTGACACTCATCTTGTCTTTGATGTCCCACCTCCTGAAGATGGAGTTCTAACCCTACTCAGACTCTTGAAGACTTCAGGAGACTTGCTGGCCACAACCCAGGACTCCCTGCTTCAGCAAGATTTGTGGTCTTGAATCAGTCCAGAAGGATCATCCTGAGTGAGCTGTCCCAGAAGCAGAAAGACACACACGGTATATACTCACTCATATAGACACATAATATAGGATAAACCTACTAAAATCTGTACATCTAAAGAAACTAATCTAGAGGGAGGACTCTGACTAAAATGCTCAATCCCCATCCTGAGGATGGACATCAGAAGAAGAAAACAGGAAACAAGTTAGGAACCTGCCACAGAGGGACTCTGAAAGGCTCTGCCCTGCAGACTATCAAAGCAGATGCTGAGACTTATGGCCAACTGTTGGGCCGTGTGCATGGAATCTTACGAAAGAAGTGGGAAATAGTAAGATCTGGAGAGGACAGGAACTCCACAAGGAGAGCAACAGAACCAGAAAATTTGAACACAGGGGTCTTTCCAGAGACTCATACTCCAACCAAGTACCATGTATGGAGATAACCTAGAACCCCTGCACAAATGTAGCCCATGGCAGTTCAGTGTTCAAGTGGGTTCCATAGTAATGTGAAGAGGGACTGCCTCTGACATAAACTGATTGGCCTGCTCTTTGATCACCTCCCCTTGAAGGGGGAGCAGCCTTACCAGGCCACAGAAGATGAGAATGCAGCCACTCCTGATGAGATCTGATAGACTAAGATCAGAAGGAAGCAGAGGGGGACCTCCCCTATCAGTGGACTTGGGGAGGGGCATTCATGAAGAAGGGGGAGGGAAGGTGAAATTAGGAGGGGAGCAGGGAGGAGTTTATGGGAGGATACAAAGTGAATAAAGTGTAATTAATAAAAGTAAAAAAATGTAAAGTATACATCAAGTATTTGAACTGTTATTTCAGTAACTGCTTTAATAAAATCTGATACATATAAAAAATAAGTGAAAATATTTGGATAAGAAAAAACGAAGAAAGACCAAAAAAAAAAAAAAAAAGTCAGTCCAGGAGCACTGGCTGCCTCAGGTCACATGACTTGTTTAGCCTGCTCCTGGTGAGGACCTAAGCTTTCATCATTCTTCCGTGCTAGTGTCTCACCTTGGGTCTATCTATGTGTGTTGCCTAATTATTATCACTAAGATGATCTCAGCCTCACTCTCTTTGCCCTTCTCTTCTCCCTCCAGCCTCATCAAATGTGTTACATGCCTGCCATGTGCCAGGCCATGCCTGCCACTGGGTGTGACTCTAACCCGCTCACCTCCTGCCTCTTACATCTCCTACAGTTTCTCCATCTGTAGCATACGAATGAACTTAAGAGGACCCCTCTCACATAGTTTTATGAGAATCAAGTATGATGGGGTGTGAGGCACCTGTCCTGGAGCCCAGTACATGTGAGATGAGGGCTGACATTTTGTTACTTGAACATGTTTGGGCATTGCTCTGGTCACTGCTCAACCCAGTGTCCCCTGACAGAACACTCAATAAACTTTCCTTCCAAAAAACCAAATGAAAAAACAAAGAAAAAGAAGTGGCTTCTGTGAAGGAGACTGTATGACCCCACAGAAATCTCCCTCAAGGCCTGTGGCTTCTGCCTGCCTTCCCCCGTGAGAACTAAAGCCCCAAGACCTGGTATAAGGTAAAACTACTTTCTGACAAGGCGGTCCCTGTCTAGCGAGAGGCTTGACACATTCGAGGTCTGCCTTACCACACTGGGAAAACCTCTTTGAGATAAACAGGGAATATAGATCTTTTTTTCTTCCTTTCCCTTCCTTCCTCCCTCCCTCCTCTCTTTCCTTCTTCTTTCTTTCTTTCTTTCTTTCTTTCTTTCTTTCTTTCTTTCTTTCTTCTTTCTTTCTTTCTTTCTTTCTTTCTTTCTTTCTTTCTTTCTTTCTTTCTTTCTTTCTCTCTCTTTTTCTCTCTTTTTAAAACATTGAATTCAAAAAGTGAGAGAACTGAGCAGCTGCAGTTGGTTGATTTTTATCAAGTTCTGGACCTCTCCCCCAACCCCCTCTGCTTTTCCCTGGCTCAGTTCTTGCCCCTGTGTCCCAGGTGCCTCCCGACTTGAGATTCAAGTGACGAACACCCCCACAATTCTGGTAGATGTGCCCTGATTGAAGACCTGCAGGAAAGCCAGGGTGTCTGGGGTTTTGGAATAAAATTTCTTCCTCTGCCTACAACAGATCTGCGTCTAATCAAAACCCTTAATTAAAAAAAAATCTCAGGTACTTAATTTGATTTGCTTATTTGCATAATGTTAGAGGACAAAGGAAATGTGCCCCGCAGCGCGAGCTTCCGCTGCAGGCCAAGGACAGGCCCCCTGCGATCTGCCCCGTAACCCAGCCTGGCCGTGGGGGACACAGCCACCCACTCCTATCAGAACAGTTCAGCTTCTCTCTCTCTCTCTCTCTCTCTCTCTCTCTCTCTCTCTCTCTCTCTCTCTCTCTCTCTCTCTCTCTCTCCCTCCCTCTCTCTCTGTGTGTGTGTGTGCGCACGCGCGTGCGCGCATATGGGGGAAATATTATGATATTCTGGAAATATCGTAAGGGAAAAACCTTTTGTTCTCCATTTTGACTGCTGGGTTAAAATGGTCAGTTATATTGGATCCCTCTAGCCTGTGGCACAAATAGATTTTGATGTCGGTGGCTTCAGAGACAAGCTTGATGGGAGAAGACACTGGGGAGCAGAGAAGGAATTCCTGAGATGAGAATGCTTTGGGGACATTTTGCCAGCCTTGGGTAACATTTGCTTCCGATGTTGGCCTATTAGGCTAGCCTTAACAGAGTACCTTGAAATTTTTTAGGCTCAGAAAGTTTAGATTAAATTTTACCTAATGATTAGTTACCAAGACTCAGAGGGCTGAAAAGCCCCGCTTGAACAGTACAGTTATTAATTGAGCCCAAAGAGGCAGCTGACCAGCTCTCCTCCTCCTGTCCTGTCCTAAGGTGAGCCCACTAAAGCACTGTGATTTCAGGCCAGTAGGGGGAGCCCCCGAGTCTTGAGGAGCGCCAGCCGGGCGCTGGATTTGAGCCAGGCACTGAGAAAGGCAACTGGGAAACTTTCTTGTCTTAGAATTGGCAGCTTCAAGGACCGGAAAAGCTATTTACATTACACATTAAGTGTTGTTCAGAAAATGGGGTAAAAATAGGGCTCTCAGAACCTAAAACAAATGTTTGTGTCCATTTTATTATTAAAAAAAAAAAATCCCTTTAGGTAAGAGGATTTCCCCCCCTCAAATGGCTTGAGTGATAACTTAAAAGGCTCCATTTCACGTCTTTTAATTTTGAATTATTCTCTTATCTGTAATAAAGCACCAGTCAAGCACAGAATTAGTATTCTGGAAGAAGAGATTTAATGAGCTAAAACATTTCTATCTGGTGTAAGGAGGGCGTCTTATCTCGCCTAAGTGTTTCACACGGAATTTGCAGGGAGAGAGGCAGAGTATTTGGAAGGACTAAGTGGGGAAAAAAATATGTTGGTCTCGTCTCTTTCCCCAGGTGCGTCGTAAGCCAGTTGGCATGGCAACGCTTAATTGTACGTCAAGTTCAACACGAAGCACTTAGTACGAAACTTTGGCTCTTCACTTCAGCCACGCAGGGTTCTTTTATTAACAAGTTAAGCAAAAAGGCAGCCTCCTTTCCCCAGTGTTACGTCTCTGGCATCAGACGCTCCACAATATATCATCATCTGCAGCAGGCGACTTTGGAGAGAGCTATTAGCAACTTAATTGCCCTTGAATATACAACGTGTGCTTGTGCCGAGCGCTCAGCAAAGGACTGCCAACAGACAGTGAAATGAGAAAGAACGGCCTCCTGGGCTGCGTCTGCACTGAAGTTTTAAAGAAGGAAGGAAAGAAATTGTGGCTCTGAGTGGAAGTTTTAGCAGGAGTGGAACAACTCTCTGTTATCTGTCACTCTAATTTAGGCACCGAGGAGGGTTCCTTCCGCGGTGAAAGGGCCGGTTTTACAGCTAGCATCTGGGTAAGCGGGGTGTTCTTCGTAGCTTCCAAGCATCTGTTAGTTCTCTGACTTTTTCCGATTATAGATTTAAGGGAGAGCTTTGTTTTCTTTTCAGATGTGTGCATGTGTGCAAGTCTGTGCGTAGGCCAGCAGTCAACAGTGGATGGCCTTCATGCTGCTTTCCACGTTATTATTTATTTATTATTAAATCTGCTATTTGACAATTTTGTACAACTAGATGATGCCTTCTCTTGCTCTCCCCCAATGTCCTCTCCCACATCTCTCCCTTCCCACCAGTACCTCACCATCTCTGACAATCTCTCAGCCACATCATGCCCCTTTAGGTTTTCCCAGGGCCATCTGTACGGTCACTAGTATTTTCACAACTGAAGAAAGTGGCTTCTCCTCTCCAGCAGTCCATCAGTGGCCTGTAATAAAGGACCTTATTCTTGTGAGACATTGTGTCTCATTGTGGAGCTCAACAGATACACTCTTCTTCTTGCCTTCCACTAGCACTCCGATTACTGTTAGTCTTAGCAGGTTTTTTGTTTGTTTGTTTGTTTGTTTGTTTGTTTTGTCTCTTTAAGCATCAGCTGGTGGATCCAAATGCAGGTGTCATAGTGCTTGAAGGTTCAGCATTTCACTGACTCTGGTGAACAAATGGGAATGTTCCCCAGAGGCTCGAGTATAGGAATACTTGGTTCCAGTTGATGGCGCTCCTTGGGGAGGTGATGGAATCATTAGGAGGTGGAGCCTGGCTGGAGAAAGCACATCATGGCCCGAGGCTTTAAGAGTTTACATCCTCACCTCACTCCTCTCTCTCCCTCTCTCTCTGCTTCCTTTGTGTGCATGAAAATGTGATCCACCAGCTTTCTGCCCCTGCTGCCATGTCATGTCTTTCCTGTCAAGATAGGCTCTGTCTCTCTGGAACTATAAACTAAGTCCTCTCTTCCTTAAGAGGCCATTTGTTGGGTATATTAGCAACAGGAAAAAACCCATTACCTAATTCATCAGTCCCTTTCATTTCTTCTTTCCTTTTTTCCTTTGGAAACTGAGTCTCATATAGCTCAGGATGGCCTGGGTCTTGCTAAGTAGCTGAGCATGTCCTGAACTTCTGATCCTTCTGCCACCACCTCTCAAGTAGACTGCAGACATTGAACGCTGTGCCAGGTTTAAGACAGTACTGAGAAACAATCTCTGGGCCCTGTGTGTGCTAGATAAGCACTCTCTACCAACTGAGCTACAGCTCCAGTGCCCACCCCCCAAATATACATTGGAGAACAAGGATTTCATCCTATACATCCTATATAACAAGTGCTGTATAAGGTTCCTAGAATTCACTATCAGTACATACAACACGGTTTGCTGACACGGCTGTTGGCTGTTGAAGCCCTTCAGAATCCAGAATAGCAGAAGTAAGTCTTAGACTGTTGTGAACACGGCCGTAAGAATATTTTGAAGTCTGGGTGAACATCAAAGCCACTGAAAATGGCTTTGGAGCAGGAAGTGGCTGAGCTGAGATGGCCTCAGTGGTTCAATGGATCATTCATTCCACAGACAGAAGCCCTCCTTCCTCTAAAAGTTGTTTTATCAATTATGTTCTGTCATTTTGTGGGTATCTAGCTGTAAGAGTTTTAACACATTGTATAGGCTCTTTAAATTTTTTAAATTACAACCGGGAGGTGGTGGCTCACACTTTTAATCCCAGCACTTGGGAGGCAGAGACAGGTGGATCTCTATGAGGCCAGCCTGGTCTACAAATCAAGTTCCACGACAGCCAGAGCTGAACAGAGAGAGACACCTTGTCTCAAAAAACAATTTAAATTATGTTTGTTACTTATTCATGTGTGCATGTACAAATGTCCTATTGCAATGTGCCTATCAGAGGGCAAGATGTGGAAGGTGGCTCTTTCCCTCTACCACATGGGTCCTGAGATTGGACTCAAGTCACCAGGTGCTTTACTGGCTAAGCCATCTCTATAGCCCTGTGTGGGTTCTTATAGCGAGCCCACTCACTGGGGTTCAGAAAAGTCCCTTCACTCAACCCCCGATTTTTGATACCCAGCCATTCCTTGGCAGTGATCCCCTCACCACCCCTGAGCCCCTGCAACCACTGATGTCACTGAAACGTTGTCTTTTGGAGAACTGGAGATACATGAATCAAACGATGTATGTCATACATGTCTGAAGTGGGCTTCTTTTGTTCAGCACGGCATCTTTGCTGTGTTTCGTGTCTATCACAGTTTTTCTCTCTACTTTTGTGTGTGTGTGTGCTGCCCGTTGGGGAGGTATCATAGTTTATAACCCATTTGGGGTTGCCCGTAGTTTTTCCTGGTTATGAATACAGCTGCTAAACATGGGCACATAGGTTTCTGTATGAACATAAACTTTCTTTTTTCTAGAGTGAATACTGAGGAACGTAATTGTCTGGTTACATATATATATGTAATGTATGTGAGCTCATAAGAGACTTACAGATGCCCTTCCAGGGAAAATACAGCATTTCCTGCCCTCCTTCCTTCCCTCCCTCCTTCCTTTTCTCTCTCTCCTTCCCACCCTCTCTCCTTCCTTTCTCTCTCTCCTCTCCCTTCTCATCTTCCATCTTCTTCCTTTCTCTCTCTCTTCCCCCTTTCCTCCTCCCCACCTGCAGTGTATTAGAGTTCTCTATATTCTTGTCAGTGCTCCTGTTTCCATTGTAGTAGGTGTGTCGTGGCATTCCCCCCCTGTTGGCAAGCCCCAAACATCCCTTACTACTTTAAGATGCTTTTGTCATACGTTTTATTACAGCAACAGGAAAGAAATTAAAACACATAAGTTCAGGCCACTATTTTATATTTGTTCCTGTGAATGAGAAAGTACAGGTGCTGAATATACATAATAGAATGTTTGCCTTTTTTTTTTTTATTGTCAGCTTGTTTCACCAGCACCATATTTTCAAGGCTCTTTCATGTTGTATCTCATGTCAGAATCACCTCCTTTTCTATGACTGAGAGTATTCCATCATGTTTAAATACCACATTTCCTTTTCCATTCTCACTGATGATGATTTGGGCTGTTTTTAGTTTACCTCAATTAGTTAACAAGTTATTTTGAGTTTCCTCTCAGCACACAAGTGTGTGCAAGGGAGTATTTCATAGCCTTTTGGCTGTTAGAGGATGTTGGTTTTGACTGTTTGTGCTCTGACCTCAGTTTTACACCTGCTACTGTATGCCCATGGTATAGAGCTGTGACCTTCAGTGGGATGGGTGGGCCATATTGGCTCCCAGTGGAGAGTGCTTTCACGTGTTTTTTTACTATCTTTCCTCAAAGTTAGTTTAAGACTGGGAGTGGGCCCTTCATCTTAGATGTGTTGGTTGAGAATCTGTGTGTGTGTGTGTGTGTGTGTGTGTGTGTGTGTATGCATGTGTGCACATTTATGTGTGTGGCACATACATGTGGAGGCCAGAGATGAACCTCTGGTGTCATTTTTTAGGACACTGTTCTCCTTTCTCCTCCTTCTCTTCCTCCTCATCCACCTCTTCCTTGTCCTCCTCCTCTTCATCTTCCTCCTTCTAAACAGGGTCTCTTACTTTTACCTGGAACTTTTCAACCTAGATAGAGCCTGGTAAGTCCTCAGAGATCCACCTGTCTCCATCTCCCCAGGGCTGAGATTATGTGCACAGGCTGTCATGTCATGCCTGGCTTTTTTATGAAGGTCCTGGGGATTGAGCTTATATCCTCATGTCTGCATGACAAGGATTTTACTGCCTGAGTCTCTTCCCTCCAACTGCTCTCCATTTGGGGCAAGATGTCTTTTGAAAACAACTCTGCTGGTAGGAGTCATTTCTGCAACTCGAGTTTCCTCAGTTTTGAGAAAGGCACACAGTGGTGGCTGGAACCATCAGCTGCTCCCTCTTCCTGACCCACTCTCTCTCTGGAAGGGTTGGTTAGTCACCTTCTTTTTAGCATGCTGTCATCCTCTCATATGGTTCTGTCTGGGGTTGCCTGGCTCTTCAGAGTGGAAATTATGTTATTTTAAGTCATTGCTGGGTGGCTAGGAAGATAATGGCTGGCATCTTATTTGGTGGGAAAATGGAGGATTTTGACAGTTACAGATGGAGTGTCATTCTAGGAGAAACCTTAGCAAGTTCAAGGGCTGGCAGGTTTAGAATTATCTGGTTGTTAGGAAGAAGAGGAGGTAGAGAAAGGAAATAGATCCTTCTTTCGGAAATTTCCATTGTGTTTCTACATTGAATCTCCATCCCCATCAGCTTAAACTCAGTGTGGGTCAAAAATGTTGCCAACTGCCTCCCTGCTTACACAGGAAGCCATTTCCCCCTCTCTCTCTTTAGGCTGAGATGGGAGCTTTCCTGCCTTTTCTGAAAGTTGGTGAGTGTCCCAGTTCTCTATGTGTTCTGTAGAACTTCACAAAGGCTTCCTCTAGCACTGCAGTTGCTTAAAAAGAAATGGTGCTTTCTTTCCTTTTTCAGTGCTGGAAATTGATCTGGTGCCTCTCAAATGCTCTGCCAGCAATGGCCCCCTTTCACTTTTAACTAGATTTCCCAGACTGGTCTTGAACTCTATAGCTCAGGTAAAACTTGAATTTTTAATCCTTCTTTCATGCGTAACTGGGAGGGCAACAGGTTTGTACAACCATGCCTGGTTGAGAGGAAGGAATTTTGTTTTGTTTTGTTTTGTTTTGAGACAGGGTTTCTCTTAGTAGCCTTGGCTACCCTGGACTTGCTTTGTAGACCAGGCTGGCCTTGAACTCACAGTGATCTGCCTCCTCTGCCTCCCTGAGTGCTGGGATTAAAGGCATGCACCACCAAGCCTGGCTGAAAAGACATAATTCTTAGCTGACTGATGAAGGAAAATGCTGGAAGATAATTCTAGATGTGAGGCCATTAAAATGCTCTTGCAAGTAGGTGAGGGTGGTTTATGATGGAGCCCATGCTAGCATGAATGAGCCCAGGTTCCAAACCCAGCAGTGTAAAGATTAAAAAATAATGTACATTTTCTTTCTTTCTTTCTTTCTTTTTTTCTTTCTTTCTTTTTCTTTCTTTCTTTCTTTCTCTTTCTTTCCTTCCTTCCTTCCTTCCTTCCTTCCTTCCTTCCTCCCTCCCTCCTCCCTTCCTTTCCTTTCTTTTCTCTCTCTCTGTATGGTTGTGATTGTGAGATTGTGAGTGTTATATCTCTGCAGGTGTTTGTGCAGGTGTGTAAGTTCACACACCTGTGTGTATTTGCATGTGGAGGTCAGAGGTCAATATATGTGTCTACCTTGGCTGATGGCCATATTGTTTTGTTTTTTGTTTTTTTTAAGACTAAACACAGAGCTTGCTAGTCGGTGAGAACGGGTGGTCAGTGAACTGTAGGGATCTTCCTGCTCCCACCTCTCTGATGCTGGGATTTCAGACCTGTATTGCCACACCATACCTGGATTTTTACTTGGTTGCTGGGCATCCATACTCTGGTCTTCATTCGTCAGTGGCAAGCATCATACTTAACTGTGTCATTGCCCAACCCCATCAAAGAGCACTCTTACAGGTGAATACTTAGTGAAACCGAATAAATATTATTCCATAGAAAAATGGTTTTGCCTTAGGATGCATGGTATTTAATTTTTGTGACATTTGCTTCCTGTATAAATGTGTGGGAGAATGTGGAAAGCCAGCACCAAAGTGTTTGCTAATAGTGGGTGTCTTGAGAGTAGCAACAGAAGATTTCAAAAGCTCTTCTTAGTGTGTGTTGTATGTGTTTCACAAGGTGGGTGAAATGGGTACCATGTCTTTCTTAAGCCTGGAGTGAAGTCCAGGCCCATCTTTCTTTGATGTGTGTTGACCGAACATGCAACCTGCCAGTTTAGAAATGATGGAAAATGACTAGTTGGGGTTTGAAAGTCTCTGAGGAGGCTTACAGTTTACAAAATGCCATGGAAGGACTTCCCAGCTTGTGAAATGTCTCACAAGAAAATGTGTTCTTTTGGTTGTAATCAGGACAGGAGTTCAGGCCCATTCCTGCCCTGGCTGTGACTATGGCTGTCCAGAACTCCTTTCAAACACTCTCTAGCAGCCCACTCCTTCCTGCAGTTCTGGGGTAGGTAACCTGAGCTCATGTTTAACTCTGATTTATTTTACTTTAGGTTGCCCCTTTTAGAGCTAATTTAGCAACATGCATGCCCTTTCTCAAGATTCTTATCAAGCGGTGGTGACCTCTTAATGAATGTAATACAAAGCATTTCTCCCACCTACAACATCGAGGGGGCTTGAAACGCAGTTTGACCTCATCAACCTCTTTCATCTGGCCTCCAATCAGCTTTATAAAAAGCACATGGCGACCTGCTACAGTTTGATAAAGAACAGTTTTTGTGTTCCAGCGGGGGTGGGGGTGGGGGTGGGGGGAATCATGGGAGCACTGCTTTCCATCTTTAGTGGTAATGGGGTGCTGTGGGGGGGTGATAAGAGGCATGCCTCAGATTTGCACCCTGTTTTGGGATGGGGATTGGAATGGATCTCCCCTTTCTCATTCCTTCCCTTTGTTAGAGAAATGACAGGGGCTGAGGATGCTGTCTGGATAGTGTCCCTGGGTCATCCCAAGGGCTTTGTACAGGTCCTTCAAATCAAGTGCATGTGGCGGTGGGAGGAGGCAGCAGCAGCAGCTAATGGAAAGGAAAGATAGATATTTGCTCTCATTTGAATCTGCTGCTAAGGGGAAGGGAGGGCTGTTTCTTAAACATTTGGGAGTTTTCCAGATGGGCAATTTTGGGACCAATAAGTTGCATTCCTAGTTAACTTAAGAGTGCTGCAGTGTCATTAGTAAGCAGTATTTTTCCCCCTCTGATAAATATTTGTATACCTATTGGTTACCAGTGCTGAGTGTGTTCATGGATTAACCAAAATGGAGACTTGGGTTCCTGCAGCCAGCCTATACTCTGAAGTTGAGCAGGGACATAGTAGAGGCTCTCAGGGAATGGTAGAAAACTAAGAAGCATCAGAAGCAGGGGGGATGGGGGTGACAGAGATGAAGAGTACCATGATGGAGGGGTAGGGAATAACTTGTTTAGGATGGCTCAAGTATGTCTCATAGGTGAGATTTAAGACGGAACACTCTTCTGCCCCCTTCCTCAAGCATCACATAATCCCAGTGCTGTGCTGGCACAGCCCCAAGGCTTGTGTGTTCCTGTTCCTGACCCTACCAGACACTCTACCAACTGAACCACACGCCCAGCCTCACCTAAGCATTTTTGCTATTGCTGCCCTCCAGCCTCTTCCTCTGTTCCTGCATTTCCCTTGGATAATCTTGCCCCATTTACAGCTGCTATAATCACTGGGCGACTGCTCACGCTCTGTGGTCTCTGAGCTGCACAGCCTTGCTGAACCCTGTTTCTACCCACGGGATGCCCAGGCAAGTCTAATGCTGAGTTCTCTACAATATTGCATGCTGCCAAACGGCTCTACTCTTGAGCTGATGGCAGAATCAGAAACTTGGGAATTACTGGATTTAACTCGGTCCCTTTACAAACCCTGATGGATATATACATCTCCAGAGCTGACCCACCTTGGGGCTTGCATGAGGCAAGTATAGAAGAAGAAACGGAGGCACAGGGAAACTGAGCAAGCCACATGGCTTAGCTAGGAGGGTCCTGGAGGCTGCATCTCTAAGCACAGATGGGGTGAGGGCACAAAGATGCATGAAGTCAGACCCCAGAAGACCCCGAGGTCTGTGCTCGGGCAGGTTCCTTGCTCCTCTGCAAAGGGACATCCTGAGAATATTGTCAGTGGAATGCAGAGAACAAGGAGTACACCATGTGCCTTTACCCAGGAAGAATGCTTTGCTCCATGGTGGTGACAGCCAAGAAGAAAGCAAGGCCGGGGGAGGGGGAAGTAAGGATGAAGTTCTGTGAGCACACTGTTAGGGAGCAGGAGAGGGAGGTGAGAATAGAGAGGGATGGTCACTAGTAAACGTTCCGGTGTGATCAAGAGTCTGGTGTATGGGGCTGGAGAGATGGCTGAGATGTTAAGAGCACTTGCTTTTCTTGCAGAAGACCTGGGTTTGCTTCCTAACATCAACACTGTGACTCACAGTCATCTGTAACTGCAGCTCCAGGTGACCCAACATCATTTTCCGACCTCCGGAGGCACCAGGCACACGTGTGGTGCCCATACATACATGCAGGCGAACATTAGTACACAGGGGATTTTAAATCAAAATAAAACCCATTACAGTGTGGTAGAGGTGGGTGCCAAGCACAGGGAGGGAGCTGGCGTTGGTCACCTGTCCTTGCATCTGAATGAGGGCTAATGCTCCTGATTCGACTTTCTTGGGAAAACAGCTCTGATTGTAATGGTGTCACATGTTTATTGTGAAATCAACAATATAGACAAAAATAAGCGAGGCAAATATACGTAATACAACCATCCACTTGTATGCATCATAGTTTTCTTATATACATCATAGTTTTGTATAACTCTGTAGACAGGCTCTATATAGCCAAGATATATGTGTATATGTACATGTATGTAGATAGTATATATTGCCATATGTATCAAATGCATGTATTGCAGACTAATACATATAGTGTGTTTATATACTACACACGCTGTTTGTAAATAATAAATATGTATGAAGTTTATATACAGATATTTTTTGTTTTTTTAAGGTATGGGTTATGGTTTATATATGTATTTATCATTTATTTTCTATCACTTACCTATCTGTCTATCTATATATCTATCACCATATACCTATTACTTATCATATAATCTATCAGCTATTAATTATGTCTATATATTAGCCATCTGTTGATCATCAATCATTTATCAATCATCTAGTTATTACCTACCACCTGTCAATCACATATCATCTATGTATCTATATATTATCTCTTTTGCCTAAAACATAATATAAATGACCAAATCATTTAATGTTTTCCTTAAATACTGCTTTCATGACAACATTGTTGGTCCATCAAGCTCACAATTAATACAACCAATTTTTTATTTTTTATTTCATTAATTGAAATAGGGTTTCTTTTTGTGTAGCCCTGGCTGTCCTGGAACTTGCTCTGTAGACCAGGCTGGCCCTGAACTCCCAGAGACCCACCTGCCTCTGCCTCCCAAGTGCTTACTATTAAAGTCATGCACCACCATTGCCTGGTCCAATTCCTTATTGTTAATATTTAAGCTACTTCTGAGTGTTGTCTTCCACACTCTTCAAATGTTTAAGCCTTAGTGTTTTCTTAGTTCACGTTTGGCTCACAGATGCTCTATGTTGAGAACTCCTTAGCAGTCCCTGGAATAAATACACAGGAGCGAATTTGGTGCTGCAAAGGCATGGCGATTGTAGGGCTTTGGTACCTGCTGCAGACTGGTCAGCACTGACATTTCCCCAGTTACTATGAGTTTCCAAATCTTTGTCAAAGTTTCATTTCCTGTTTTACAAGTGAGGATGAGCCATTTTTCATGTTAATTGGCTTTGTATATTCTTTCCAGAATTGCTTGGTCATGTCTTTTTGTCCATTTTTTTTTCGTTGTTGGAGGTTTTTTTTTTTTTTTTTTTTTGTGTGTGTGTGTGTGTGTGTGTGTGTGTGTGTGACTGTTTTTAAAAGGTCTCGTTTTAATTAAGACTTTTGGGAGGCAACAGACAAACTTGCTCAAGTCAGCATAAAGGGAAGTGGAGGGTGGAGTGCTAAGATGAGTGACAGCTGGCTGCCCTGAGCCCTGCAGCCTGCCACTTTTCTCCCGACTCCTGAGGGCCACTTGGCCTCACCTGCTGGCCCTCTCCCCGTGGTTTCCTCTGCCTTGCTAGTGACAACGTGCAGAGTGACCACTACATCTCTAAGGTAACTGTTCAGCTCTGATATTTTCAAAAGTCTCTGTGCCTTTGTTGACAGGCCCTTGAGCTGGGCTATGAAAATTCCTGGCCACCCAGTGTGATGACTATCTGTAGCCTAGATGTGCCCGTTTCTGCCCTCCTAACCCTGGTGAAACAGTCTCCATTCACTGCCCATGTGGATCACTGAGTCTCTGGTTGCCATGCTTTTAGTCACATCTTCTTCCTGTCCTACTGCCCCTGCCCATGAGCAGAAATCTGTCCACCAACAGTGCATGCCCAACAGGCCCCTTCCCTGTCTCAGGTCATCTAGTGGCTCCTCATAACCTTTGGCCAAGTCTCGGTATGGTCAGAGTGGGTCCATCTCCCTCTGCATGCTCATCTCTGGTGCCCATTTTCCAGCTGCATTTCACTCTGGGATTTCAGAAGTGGCCATGATATCTCAAACATGTTTGCTTTCTCAGCTGATCCTTCTTCTGGGATGTCCACCTCATATTCTCCTTCCAAAAATAATGATGCATATTGACTATTAGTGGTTCTTCAATCACTCCTGGGCCCCCTTCTGTGTTGCTTTCCTTGACAGTTTGGGTTGGGTTAATTTCTTCTTTATATCTAAACCATTGTAGACATCACCACCCCATGGTAGTGATGAGCATGATGATCAACTTCTATGTTAACTTGATTACATTTAGAATTACTATGGAAACACAGCCCAGGGATGCCCATCAGGATGTCTCCGGAAAGATTTAACTGAGAGAGGAAGACTTATCCTGAATGTAGGTGACACAATCTTATGAACTGGAGTCCTAGAGTAAATTGAAAAGTGAAAGTGAGCAAAAGCATTCATGTCTCTCTGCTTCTCAGCTGCAGATGCATTGTGACCAGCTGCCTCATTCTCCTGCCATCATGACTTCCTACAAAGATGGACTGTATCCTCTTCACCTGTGAGCCAGAATAAATCCTTCTTCCTTTAAGTTGCTTGTCAGGTACTTATGAGAAAAGTAACCAATGCACTGTTAGGAGTGTCATCCAGTCTCCTCTTCTAGTTGGGGTATCCTTGAAGATCAGTGACTGAGTCCTTATTTATAAGATACTAAGAAATAAGGTTGAATTGACGGGACCCTATGAATGGACACGGGGTTGTCGCACAGACAGTTGTCACCAGTTTAAGAGCCTGGTTCATTGAGAATCATAAACAGTAATTACCATTTTCATATGTAAAGACTATGAAATGTATTCAACACCAACACTTTCCTAAGTGTTTCTGACTTAGTCTCTTGACTGATGAGACTAGATGTCAGGAGTTTATTTGCAAGTTAAGTACAGGTACATATGGAGACCAGAAGACAATGTCAGATCCCCTGGAGCTGGAGCCACCGGATTTGGATGATGGGAACTGAACTTGACTGTTTTGGGTGAGGATGAGCAGCAAGTGTTCTTAACTGCTGAGCCACCTTTTCATCCCCAGGGTGAGCAGAAGTAAGGCCTGTTAACCCTGTGCTCGTGTTGCATGTAGGAGTGCTTTCTTTGCAAGCCTTTGTCTAGTAGAATAGATAGACTTGCCTCCTTTATGGGTTCTGAACTCTTCTTATTCATAAAGTGAACGGGCAGCTTTCTTCTCAACAGGGTTTGGCAAAACTGTGGCCCAGATCCAGTGTGCTGCCTGTGAGCTAATTAATGTTTTTTTTTTAATTGTTAGGAAAAAATGTCAAGTGAACATTTTGCAACACAGGATACTTGTTCATCTATGCTTTGTCATTGGCCAATTTCATATTTTAATGGTGGAACTGACTTTCAGGGCTGGATGTCCTCTGGTTAGCAAAACTGAATTTTATTACTGACTTCTGCTTCATACTATGAATACTTTTCTTGGCAGGTGTGCTTTTGTCTTTGCAAATGAAAATAGCTAGCTTTTTTTGGTCTGTTTTCTAAAAAGGGTTAAATGATGGCCTGGGACCACAAAGGACAGGAGAAGCACCATGGGCAGTGTTGGTGAACTTTTGGGGTTACTTTATTGGGTTCTTATATCTACCACCCTTCCAACCCTTATTCTACCCCAATCTTTTTCAACCCCACAACACTAGGTAGAAGAGAAAGAAATTTAAGGGGAAAGAGGGCATAGACCTCTTTAGCCTACTTCTGCTGATTAGGGGTGTCCAGTTCCCTGGGATAAGTCCAATCTTCAGCATCAGAATATCTCCATCCAGCAATCCAGCCATCCAGCAATAGCAAATGCAGCAGCAGGAACCAGCAGGAGCAGCAGGGAGCAGCAGGGAGCAGCAGGGAGCAGCAGGGAGCAGCAGGGAGCAGCAGGGAGCAGCAGGGAGCAGCAGGGAGCAGCAGCAGCAGCAGCAGCAGCAGCAGCAGCAGCAGCAGCAGCAGCAGCAGCAGCAGCAGCAGAGACTAGCAGCAGCAGTGAGGTGCAGCAGCACCATAGGTCCTCTTGCAGGTTTTCCCATTTATACCCTCTCCTGAGTCCCCAGAATTCCAAATGTAAAGTATCTGCAGCTGGCAAAAATCACACTCCTCCTAGAGCACGAGACAATCATAGCTATCGGCTGAGGACAATCTGAAGCAGCCTCATATCCCACACCTGGGATTAAAACCAAAACATATTCACATAGCATAACTGGGTTTTTAAAGAAACCATAATTCTCACTACGGGGTGGGTCCTGTGCAATTTGCAAGGGAATAGGGTGAGCATCTGTCTTTGCTTTGCTCTGCAGGTATGCTGCTCATTGGGCTGCCCATCATTGGCTTCACACTAGCCATCTCCTGGAGTCTGCTTGGGGGATGTAGGTAGGAATTGGTAGGAGAAACAGTTGCCTGTAACTTTGCTTGTTTATTGGAAAGGCTGATAACAAAAACAGAACCTTTGGAGCTGGAGCAAGCTTGCATAACAGCAGTGGGAGGAACTAAAGGTGATAGGGGCCTTCTTGCCTGCAAAGCCAGTCTCAGCTGACAGTCTTATCTGACAGACACATCACCGTGTTGGCTGTGGACATGGGAAACCCCAGACATGGGCTCATCATGCTTGTTCATGCGTGCGATGGACATGACTCCAATAGGAAGAGAGCAGGGACTGAATGAAGACACAGGAAGCACAACAATCAATGGCCACATGGGAGAGCCAGCCAAGATTTGTAGCTGCTTACACCCATGATTGGAGAGAAGTGAAACTGGGTCACACCATGAAACCCTGCACAAAATCCTTGGCAGCCTCTATTTGTTGGCGGCTGTGCCCTCGTCTGGGTCTCTAACTGGGCAGCATGCCGTCTGCTCTAGCATGGACAAACAGAGACTACAAAGCTGGCTGGTGTCTGTGAGGTCAGATCTCTGTCTCAGATGACTATGTTCTTTGAAAACAACCCTAGAGCAGAATTGTTTGCTCATCACTCATGAACATGTCCCTGGCCATCAGTCTGCTACTGTGCGGATAGCTGCAGAGGCTGTGTGATCTGCTGGTGTCACAGGTACACAGATGCTAACCCTTTCTGGTTTTCCTGAGATGAAGGGATTTCCTGGATCACAGACTCTCAACAACAGCACTGGGAAAGTCCTACACAAATGAGGAGTAGGTGTTCATTCCCTCAGGAGTTATCCTAGCATCTGGAATATTAGTGGCCTCTGGGGAATGACTTTACCAATGGGACTTGACTAAACACAATTTTACTTATCCATTTACTCAATATGAGGAAAGCCAGACACTTAGGTGTGAGCTCAGGTTTCATAGCCAAGAAATTTGTCAACTTTAAGCTTTTCTCTCAATTGCCCCAAGCCTCAGTTTACTCAGTTTACAGACGAGCTCCTGTGACACACTCACTGCTAGACTCAATTTTCAGATGAAATGGAAAAATGCACATCTTTGTTGGATGATGCTTACTAGGGTCTGGGGAATGTCTAGAAAAGCCAGACCCCAAACCCAGGCGATCTCCATATCCCTATTCCCTGTGCTGGCAGTCGCTGGCCTAGCATTTCTCAAGTTTAAGAAGGAAACAGCAAGCTGGGTTTGTATATGTAGAAACATTTTCAAAGGGAAATGGACTTGGATTTCTTTTGCATGTCAAAGTGCTGAGTTAATGGATCCTTGGTATTGTTTGGAAGTGGTCCTCATCCGGGACAGATATGCCCTTCCTGACACTTGGTGTAGCTGCTAAACATTGTACAACACATGGAACAGGCCCTATGAGCAAGAATCATGAGCCAGGATGTCAACAGTAAGAGTTCGGAGAGATGCTCTACAGAGAGGAAGTCAAACTCCTGAGCTGGAGAATGGAAGATGGTATACCCCACGCCGAATGTGCTGGAAGCTTGACTAACTCTGTGCCTTCTCTCTTAGTTTTGTTGTGGGAAGGTCATTGCTCGAATAAGACTTATATCTAGTCCGTTGTTAAAGGACTTGTCTAGGCTCACAGAACAGGGAAGCTGAGCACTCTCTAGAGGCGCTACAATAGTGTTTCTCAACTAGTGGGTCGTGACCCCTTTGGTAAACCTTCATCTCCAAAAATAGTTACGTTATGATACATAACAGTAGCAGAATTACAGTTAGGAAGTAGCCATGAAAAAAAAATATATTTTGAGACAGGGTTTCTCTGTGTAGCTGGCTGTCCAGGAACTCACCCTGTAGACCAGGCTGGCCTTGAAGATCCACAGAGATCCACCTGCCACTGCCTCTCAAGTGCTGGGATTAAAGGTGTGCACTACCACCACCAAGCTTGTGAAAATAATTGTATGGTCCGGGACATCACAACATGAGGAACTATATTAAAGAGTCATTGCGTTAGGAAGGTTGAGAACCACTGTTCTAGAAGATTCTATTTTAAGATTTTGGCAAAGAATCTCTCTAAGCAGCAAAAGCTCCTTTACCTTCTTTATCCCAGAACAACCTTCTCTGTAAGAAGCAGCCACTTAACTTTAGGGGTCAGCCTGGAGCCCCGTTAGTTTTAGCTCCCTATGCAGAGATACTTGAATATTTTTTCTTTTTTTAAAAAGAAAACTTTATTTTTAGAGAATTCTTAACCTCATCAAAAAGTTGCAAAGAGTACAAGATGCCTTTACCCAGAATCCCCAAATGTTAATATTTTAGCACATTTGCTTATTATTTTCTCCCTCTCTGTGGAAATATATTTGTGGATGAATTGCAGACACAGCGTCAGTTTGTCTAAATACTTCAGTATCGCACAGCCAGAACAATGACTACAGCAAGGGGATTATCTCTGAGATAGTGTTAAAGTTTCTTGATGTCCTCTTTTAGATCTTGCCTAGGCCCCTGCTGATGTCCTTTCTAGAAGTCAGTTCTTTCTCTTTCCATGAGCTGGTCTGTCTGTCCGACTGCTGATCAGGTGAGTCTCCACCTGCCCAACTTCTCTGCTGCACAGTTGTTTTGATTTACTTGTTTCTAATTAGGTGTCTTAGGATGAAATCCTATCAGTTTTTCATGAAATTTTCACCTACTGGCCTAGTGCCCATTTGTTCTTGCCTGAAATGGCTATTCTTCTGTCTGCCTGATGTGTGACTTTCAACTCCTCTCCTCAACGTCTACATTTCATTAGACTTTTGCTGTTATCACAAGCCATCTCCTATATATAATAGGCTTGCACTGTACCAACTGAGCTATATCCCAAGCCCTATTTGTGCTCTTTTTTTTCATCCTGTAGGTAGCAGGATGCAGTAAGCATCCTGCTTAGATATATACCAACATTTCAGTAGCAAGTGCATGTATCTCTCTAATTGCTGGGTCAAAGGCAATACACATTCAAAATACTACAAATGTCTTTAAAAGATGACATTGACTTAAATTCCCATAGATTTTGATAATGTATATTATATTGGTATGCTGGTTGGTTTTGTCAACGTGATACTCATCTAGACAAATCTAGGAAGAAGGAATCTTTTTTTTTTTGCTTTTTATCTTTTATTTTTATATTATGTGCATGAGATGTTTTGCTGCACATATGTCTGTATACTATGTGTGTGCCTGTAGAAGTCAAAGGATAGCATCAGATCCCTTAGGACTAGAATTATGGACGGTTTTGAGCTACCACATGGGTGTGGGATGGAATCTGTGTCCTCAGCAAGAGCAACAAGTCTGCTTACCCACTATGCCATCTCTCCAGCCCAGAAGAGAGAATCTTAATTTAGAAAATGCTCCCATAAGACTAGACTAGGAAATCTGTGAGCTATTGCCTTGATTAATGATTGATGTGAAGTGCCATCCTTGGCAGGCAGTCTTAGAAAAGAGCAGGCTATGCGATCCATTGAGGGCGAGACAGTAAGAGGGCATTCCTCCACGGTCCCTGATTCAGTTCCTGCATCCAGGCTCCTGCCAGGACTTCCCATCGTGATGGATTGGGACTGGAGTGTTTAAGCCGAAATAAACTGTTTTCTCCCAAGTCATGGTGTCTTTATCACAGAAATTCTAACTGACAGTAGGTAGATTGTCCTGTGCTGACTGGGAGTCACTGAGTAGATGGCTCTGAGAGCAACATTCCTCCCCATCTCACTTCAGGTGTTTCAAGTGTCCTCCTACTCCCACCGTCCTGGATCAGGTTAGCCCCCTGGCTCCGTGATAGCGAGAGTAGAAAATAGTACTCTGCTACGGATGTCCTTGAGAACAGCAGAGTAAACCTCTTCCAATGTGTGCTACTGTTTCTCCCACGGTACACAGGCACTTCTAGTGGGAGCAGGAAGCCAGGCAATCAGCCATGGGGAGCTCATCCCTGGAGAGAAAGCTCAACCTGGAACTCCATCTGACTACCCAGGCTCCACTTGTTATTTTCTGCTGCCTTTTAGGTCCTCAATCTGACAACATTACCTTTTGTTTGTTCTCGCTCTTGGACTACTGCAGTCATCTCTGTTGGTTGTTCTGAATGCCCAGTCTGACAATGTTTCACCGTCTATCTGTTGCCTCTTTCAGTCTGCTGCTTGTTATTTGTTCTGTTTAAATTTTCTCGTTATATACTAAATAAACCCATTCATTCAAAACTGAAAGCACGGTTGTCCATATTATTCTCGGAACCACACAGAACAGTCCTCTGTGAGTCCTGTTCTGTTATATTCTCACTTACACACAGGCTTTTTTTTTTTTTTTTTTTTTTTTTTTTACAGTGCTATACAAGGAGATGCTAATAAATTTTTGTTTTGAATCACATTTACCTGATTCACTTTTATGAGTGTACATGTTTGCCTAGTTAAATATGGCCCATGAGTTATTTGGCTACGTTCCTGTTGTGTCTTTTTTTTACTGTAACAGTGCTGTGACAAAATATCTGACAAAAACAATTTAGGAGAAAGGTTTGCTCAGCTCACGGTCTCAGTCTATTGTGGAAGAGAAAGCATGGCGACTGGAGTGGCTCCTCGATGTGGTAATGGGAGCACTAGGCAGCTTGTCACATGACTGTGGCGGGCAGGAGACAAGACAGCCAGGAGCTAGCCCTCAAAGGCTTTCAGTGACCGGTGGCCATGCTTCCCCTCCCCAAAGCTCTACAGTCCCGAAGAACAGCACCACCCGTCAAATGCAGGTGTTCTAATACGGGGCCTTGAAGGGACATTTCTCAGTCAAGCCCTCACACTGCTCTAGGAAGAATGTTGTTAGCTTAGCGTTGGTGTCTTCCACCATTTAGAGCAGCACTTTTGCTTTTGTTTTCTTTCTTTTCCCTAAAGGTTTATTTACTTACTATTTATATACAGTGTTCTGCCTGCATGAGTGCCTACCCATCAGAAGAGGTCACCAGATCTCACTCTAGATGGTTATGAGCCACCCTGGGGTTCTTGGGAATTGAACTCAGGACCTTTGGAAGAACAGCCAGTGCTCTTAACCTCTTAGTCTTCTCTCCAGCCCCTAGAGCAGTGGTTCTTAACCTGTGGGTTGCGATTCCTTTGTGGGTCGAACAACTTTCACAGGGGTCACCTAAGATACAGATATTTTTTTATCTTATAATTCATAGAAGTAGAAGATTACAGTTATGAAGTAGCAACAAAAATAATTTTATAGTTAGGAGTCACCACAACATGAGGAACTGTGAGCATTAGGAAATGGAGAACCATTGATTTAGAGGTTTATGTGATCAAAGCTATCGTTTTTCAATCTGAGTTTTTGTTTATTATTTGATAAGATTGTTTATATGTTATTATTAATATTACTTTTAGAGAACCTTTGCATTCTAAACAATGTAATTGTTTCCTTTTTTTTTCTTTTGTATACATTTACTATTCTGAAAAATTAGATATTAATTCCTTAGTGGATATAGTGTATGTCTGGGGAGTGGAATGGATTTTATTACTTTTCTCCCCACAAAAGAAACTTCACTTGTTCTTCTCAGATAGGGTCTCACTATATGGCCCAGGCAGGCCTTGAACGTGGTGTTCTCCGGACTCAGCCCCTTTAGTGCTGGGATTACATGCAGGCACTGCTACACCTAGCCTGGAGAGCTGACTTACTTTGCAGTTAAAAAAAATCATTAAGAAAAAACCATTAATAGATTTAGCTACAAAATTTCTAAACCTTCGCACCTGGAAAGCAACACAGCAAAACTGTAATGAAAAGGCAACAGAGTAAAACACTGTCCACAAAGTTGTTACTCTGTTTAGCAATAGAAGGGAGACTATAAAAGGAATCACACAGTCCACGTGGGCTCCAGGACTGTGAAAGGTGCTGGTGCTGGCCTGGTGTGTGTGTGTGTGTGTGTGTGTGTGTGTGTGTGTGTGTGTGTGTAGGCGGGGTAGGGAGGAGCACAGGGGACAGTGGCTCTGAGATCAGGAGCCTGGTAAGAACTGGAAGCCAGTGCTATGTCTCTGGCTGGGCTAGTGAATCTCTTTTATGCCCTGGGCTTCTGTGCAAAGCATGTCCAGAACTGAAGCGGCAATGAAACCACCCAATGCAACATGGTGGCACACTCCCAGAAATGCCTCAGATTCCTTATAGGTCTGACTTTGAACGAAAACTTCTTGTCACCAAAGTTTTCATGGCCTCATCCAGGGTCATGACAAGAAGCTTATAACAAGGCTTCCATTTCTGGTGATGACAGTATAAGTGCAATATTTCAGTGGAGCATTGAACAAATTAAATGAAAGAAATTTCTTGAGACCCCCTCCTTTCCCCGTGTCTGAGATAAAAGGTCTTTCCCCACAGAGGGTGGGCCATCCAGAGAGTGAGTAGTAGAAGCAGCTGAGCTTTGGACCCCAACACACAGGATCAGCCTTCTGGCTGCCTGATGTTTGAGGTGTATGGATGGAATCTTTAGGAATTCCAAGGTGAATTAGCTCCTTAGCTTTCAAGCATTAAAAAAAAGTCAAATAATGATTTTATAGAAAAATTTGGCAAATACACCATGCCACACCCCCTCCTATCATAAATTACCTGTCATAGCACCTCCCAGAGGTGAGGACAGGGAGCATCACGTTACATACATAGCATTCAAATTAATATTCAGTTAAGTCCGCAGACCACTTCATAGGGCATGAAGCCAGAATATTCTCACACTGGTGCACAAATCAGGTGTAATTCTTGCTATTGTTTAGTTTACTTCTTACTGAGAAGAGCTGCAGAAGATAATCTACATCACTGTCCTTGGTGGTGATACTTTAAAAGCGCTTTGCTGTATCCTTACCAACTTAGGTATCCATCAAAGCCCTTCTTCAGGCATAGTGTACCTTTTCACAAATACATCCTTGGTCCGGCTGTGAGTTCACTGAAGACTGACACCATGTGCAGGTATGTCCCTGACCCTAGCTCAGAGTCTACTGTGAAATAATATTAGTGGTCAGTAATTGTTAAGTAGTTAGTATGCACTGGATTTTAAAAAGTATCTCCCAAAGCAATGGCCACGCTAGCAGCAAGTATGCCCTATGTCTAGATAGACCTGGGCTTTGGACAACATTCTTTGAGAAAACAAGTCAGGGCTTCTTAGAGGATTATGTGGTTCCCAGGCTGGAGCAGAGAAGAAAGAAGTGCAGGGGCTGAAGCTATGGATTAGGGGGTAGGAGGATGCCCTGCTCTTGTCAGGGACTTAAGTTTGGTTCTCAACACCCATGCTGGATGACAAACAACCCCCTTTAGCTCCAGCTCCAAGGAAATCTGATGCATTTTGCCTCTGTGGGTTTCCACACTACACCCACCCACACCCACATGAACACACAAGGAAAAATAATAAAAATCTTTACAACTTACATCCACACCTCATTTCAATGCCCTGGGAGTTCCCGTGTTTTGAACCTCTTCCTCTGAAGTCATGAATGGTAACAGCTAAAAAGGTTGGCCCAAGTCCCCAAGAGAGCAGGCAGCTAAGCCAGGACTGAATAAGTACGTGGCTCTGGAACCTTCCCTTGAAGATATCCCTCAAGACCTGCTTGGGGAAGTAAGCAGTGAGGGGCCGGGCTCTCTGCACAGCCAGTTTATCATATCCAAACCTGCCTGGGTTCTGCACAGCCCACAGAAAACCCCTGAGCTCCCCAGAAAGCAGGGATGTGAAACAGTGGTAATGAAGCTGTTTTCTTCCTCAGATTAATACAGAACAATGAGGAGCTTAATCATGCTTTGGCTTTAACAGTTTTCTCTAGTTGCCATAGTAACCCAGAAGAGACATTTAAAAGTACATTTTGTTTGACCTTGTTCTGTTTGATGGATGGATGTGGAGCAGTCTAGTCCGGGTACTTTGGATGGTGTCCGTTCTGGCGCTGGCCACCAGAGGGCGAGCAGTGTCCTTTGCCAAGCTCTCAGGCTGGTGGGACGCTTCTGAACGTGTGGGGGCCGCGAGTAAGCCAGAGCTGGTCTCTGTCTTCGCTCTTTTAGGGCAGGTCATTTTCCTTGTGATCCCTTTTTGAGACACACATCAAGAATGCTCACTGCGCCAGATTTTTGGAGACTGAGCCTGAGGTTTGATTGGATATTGTCAAGACTGTGGCTACCTCCTGCAGGCGGTTAGTGCTCTGCTCTTGCTGGCTGTGGCCAGGCCCACTGGGAGGGGCACACAGGGCAGATGTGGCCTGCTGCTAGTCAGTAGACCCTCCTGGCAGGCCCTGTTTATATCCTTGCGCCAGAGCCTTTCTTGTCTTTGGATGGGACCACTGTGTCTGAGGATTCTGGGTACCTGTAAAGAATTCTAGGGAAATACAACTTTGTGATGAGATTCCAAGGGTGGAACAGGGGCTTTAGTGAGCATCCATTTTGTTAGTTCCCTGAAAGCCAGTTTTGGCTAGGTGGCTACAGTTTCTTCTTTTGCAAAAGGAGGCCACAATTCTGTTGACAAAAGGGTGTGTATCTAAGAAGGTGTGTTTCCAGGAAGAGTCCCTTCCCTGGCCTGGTCCTTTATTTCTTATTGGCTGTTCTGTAAGAGCCCATGTGGTGACCTTCCCTCTTCCTAACATCCCTGCTCTAATGCAGTAGCTTTGATTTTCTAAGGCAGTACCTTTGATTTTCCTTTCCTCATTGGGGAGGATCAGGGGTAATATATTAGCCTTGCTTTCCCACAAGGCATTTTAATGGACAGTCGCTATGCTGTATTCACAGTGAGGCTACCAGTACAATAGCGAGTGATCCTACTGGCTGAGATTTCCTGTGGTTTGGCATCACATCCATGGCCTCCTGTTCCTTCCCTCCTCAGGTGGCTCTGGCTGGTGGACTGATTGGCAAGATGGCTTCCTGGCCCTTTGCCCACCTCCTCTGACCTCTAGGGGCCTTCCTGAGCCTTCAGCTTGGCAGTTGGGTCTCCAGAAGGCCACACTCTCTCAGGATCCCACAAGCTCATCTCAGGTCATAGTAGCCTTGGCTGGAACAAGAACAGTTGGATAGAACCACAACAAAATAGTGCCTGGCGTCAGCCATCTCAGAAAAGCACTACACCCTAGCTACTCTGCCTCACCAGGTTCATCCAGCCTCAGCGGTTACTGGATCCACGTGGTTACAGTACCTTGGGTGGAGGCCAGTGTTGAGGCCCTGGCTCTGTGGTGACAGAAGCATATGTGAGTCCCCTATCACCCCCTGTGTGGCTCTGCTTTCTAACTTAGCATTCTGCACTGGGCTCCCTACCACCTGTGGTCCAGGAGACAGGCAACTCTTAGCCTGGGGAGAGAGAGGTAACCGTTCCAGAACTGGCCATGAGAAACGGGTCCTTGCCAGCATGATCAGATATCGGTAGAAGTATTATGTTTCCGCTCTCAACGCTGACCATCCATCAATATTGACATTCGGTGTTGATAGATCGGTGTTGTGTGCAGCTGATCAAATAGGTAACAGATTATGTATGGTCAAAATGTAAAGGCCCGCAGGTATTTGGATTTGTAGAAGGCATTCTACTGGTGATTTAACTTCAAAGGATTCTTTAGGAAGTAAGATCTATTAAGATTTATGGGTCAGCTGCAGTGATGTGACTGTGTGAGTGTAAGAGTCCCTCACCAGAAAACCAGCACTTCCCAGTGATCTTTCTGTCCACCATCCTATTTGTGAGCTGGTACCCCTTCTCTCTGTATTATTAGAAACAATGGTTTTCTCTGCATGAATTGCTTGCTCTGTAATGTTGTTCAAGAGAAACAGAGCTGCTGGCTGGAATAGCCAGTTTTTAGGTGTCATTATTTGTTCCAGCAATGAATTTGGTCAAGTGTGTAAAAGCAGCTTCATAACGGTGTGCAGTTCCCATAACGGCCACTAGGTGGTGTACTCTCAGGCATTAGTGTAACCCCAAGAGCCAGGGAGAACAGAGCCCCACTCTGAGGTTAGAGATGATCTTTTCAGGTAGGTGACCAGTCCTTCTCTAACAAGGGCCGGCATCTAGAAAGAACTGCTTTTCCTCTGCCTGGTGGAGTTCTACCTGGACTTCTGGAGCGCATCTCCTTGGGTGGTAGGTGGGTTGCATTCTGAGATGGAGGAGGTGGGAGATGAAGTCAAGGAAGAAAGGAGAGGTCTTTGCATAAAGCCCTGTGATGCTGAGATGAGTCCAAGTCCTGTCCCCAGGCCCACATCATGTGGCCTCATTGGAGCATCTTTGTGGAGATGTCTGGGTGGAATGCACAGGTGAAACGGGTCTCATCACACACTGGAGAACACAATAAAAATTCTATGCGACAATGGAGGCAGAGATTGGAGTGACTCATCTTCAAGCCAAGGGCCACCAGAAACTGGAAGAGCAAAGGAAGATGGCTCCCCTCGAGGATTTGGGGAGAGCAACCCTGCAGACACATCAGTGCCATGTTTTTAATCTCTGAACTGGGGGGCGTTTACTTCTGTCTCAAGCATGTGGGTTTGTCATTGTAGACCCAGGGTATCACATAGGCATGAGAGGAACTCATGCCTCTTAGTGAAGGTGTGGTTGTCTAGAGTGCCGTTTCCCAGGAGCAGATGAATTTTGACCTGCTTTTTTTTTTTTTTTTTTTTTTTGACAGGGTTTCTTTGTGTATTCTTGGCTCAGGAACTCACCCTATAGACCAGGCTGGCCTCAAACTTAGAGAGCCACCTGCCTCTGCCTCCTGATTGCTAGGCTTAAAGATGTGTGTCACCACCACCTGGCTTGTCCTGCTTCCTGTGCAGTTGTTGAAATAGGAACTATGGACTTTTGCCTTGGCGGTGCTGGAGTTGGGGTGGGCCCTGCTGAGTGGCTGTGTGGAGGGACATACAAGAAGCCATTTTCCCAGGGACCGGGTTGAAGGGTGTACTTCCCTAGTGACAGTTTCATCTCTCTACTTCTGTATCTTCAGTCACTTCCTCTAAGCAGGGACATAGATGATTCATGAGAGACCAAGGTTTGTTTTGCCTTTTAAAATTCAGCCCAGAATTTGAGAATGAGTGCAGTGTGTCAGGAGAGCCTCAGGAGCACACACATATACAGACGACTGCTACAGCTTGGCTTGGATGATGGGAATCCAAACTGTCCTGGAGCTTGGGCCTTGACTCCTGCTGTATTAAAACATGGAAGGAAAGGTTATTCAATGCTTGTCCTTGTCCAGAGAGAGGATGTGCCCTTTCCCACCCTCTCCATCCAGACCCTCATCCCCACTCAAGTAATTACTCAGAGACATCTTGGAGTCTTGCCTTCTTGGAGTGGAGGCCAATGGGTCAGTGCCAATTCTGCTAAAGACTCAGAAGAGGCTGTGGGCAGGGTGACTCGGCCAGGGCCATGGCTGAATCTGGCCTGGCAGTGGGAGAGGTTGTGTGAGTAGGGTGGGAAGGGATAACAGCTTGGACTCTTATCTTTCCATCTTCTCTCGGGGCGGGGGTTAGCCTACTTGCAAGCATCCACATCCCTCCTTGGAGCCTGTAGGGAAGTCCTTGGCGCTATTTTGTGATCTAATGTAGACTCAGTACGTTAGGGCAGGAACTGACATTTACTGGGAAGGCAAAAGAAGGGAGTCAGGGCACCTCAGACCTCAGCAAGAGGGAGGTGGCATTGTGTCACTTCCCAGAAGGAGAGAACAGCCACAAAAGTCCTGGTGTCAGAGGACAGTGGCCATCTGCTGCCTCAAGCTTCCACCTGAAACCGCAGCATAATGATGGGCTTGCTAGTCATTTTACAACGCACGGCTTCCAGTAAATATTAAAAGGCTGAGTTTTCCTCATTTAGCTTATGGTTTTGAAAGATGGCCTCAAACAAAAAGATCCTATCTGTATGTTGTGCTTTAATTTATTTTCACCTTTTTTTCTCCGTCGGAGACCCCTAGTGTATCCTCATTTTGTTTACCACAAATTAAGCCAGGCTGATTGTTTACCAGTCTGCAGGCCCCTGTGTGTTGCTCAGTACTTTCTTTCTTTTTCTTTTTTTTTTCCAGTAGTCCCAACCTGGGATTCATTTGCAAGAGGCCCTAATCTGCATGAGAATTGGACAATTAACTTTTGATTAACCACCTAGTTCTTTTTGAAACCACAGTGTATAGGATACTCTGCATTTAAATAATTTCCCTTAAATTGGGAGCAGGCCTTTCATTAAACCTGTGAGTTTGACTAAACAACAACATTTGGAGATAATCAGGGTCAAAACAATAGGCAAGAAGGCAGGGCTAGAATGTCATCTTTAAATATAACAGCAGAGATAAAGGCCCCCAGATTGTGCCTTATCAAAACACAAAAAAATCAAAGCTCTCTCTTGTCTATGGCAAAATACAGAGGCCCCAATGATGTCAGTGGCCATTGTCTGGCCCTAGGCACAGCAGGATTGGCATTCAAGGGGCCCAGTCTAACACACATTACATCACGTAGGGTACTTATCTCAGAGTCTGACAATAATTATCAGGAAGAATATACTCAGAATGACTTTTTTGTGATTTTTATGCTTCCTCAACACAAGGAAGAGGAGATAACGGCATCAGGAGGACAGCGGTCTCCCTGAAGATTCTCCCAGGAGCTGGGTCTTCGATTAAATTTGCTATGCCACTCCGGTGCCTCGGAACAAGTGGGAAGAAAGCCTGTGAGCCTTTTATATAGGGTAATAATAGTCGGGAACACAGCCCTCACCCAAAGATAAGATCCATTGTGGAGCAAACAAAGGGAGCCGATTCCACATCACTGCAAGAATATCTAAGAGAGAAGTTTGCAATCCCCGGTCCCCGTCCCTCCTCCTCTCCTTGCATGCACCTTGCACCTGGTTCTGCAGGCACAGGGATATGGTACCCCTTGAAGCCTCTATCTGTAGGAGCCCAGGAAAGGCTCACCTGTGAGGGCTGTAGAGGACAGAGTTAGGACTTTCTAAGGTCAAGGTCATGCCCTTCCTTCTGTCAGTCTCACATCTGTGTCTTCCCTAAAGTCTCCTAGCATGGTCTTTGTTGATCTCTAATATTGGTGCCTCATCCATGAGGCCTGGCAGAGGTGAGAGTTAGGAAGATGCTGTCCAGAAAGTCATGATGCCTTTGATCTTGACCTCACCATGCTTCACAGCCCTAAGGGATTTAGTTTTCTTCAAAAATAACATTATTCTGTTTCCTTTTCTTTACAAGACATGGTAGGTAGCCAGTGTTCAGGACCCAATTGCTTCTGCGTTGAATTTCAACACTTATGGGATATTCCTCATAAAAATAAAACAAGCTTCAGTGCTTCGTGTGTGCTCTTTCCCCCTAGGTTTTTGCTCTCAGAGTTGATGAGACCAGAGCTGGAGTTGACATCTCCCTCCCTGTGTGTGTTCCTGTTCAGTGCCACATAGTAGCTTTGGGGTCCCATTCTCTAGCCTCAGAGGGAGGAGGGCACTGGGGTACAGGGAATGGGTTTTCTGGTTTTATTTTAGAGTAGAATGCCATGTGGCTTTCACTAGACACAGAGAAGATTTGATCCATGTGGGTTCTGTTCCTGCTCAGCTCTTCTGTTTCATGCTCAGAAACAAACCAAAGCCTTTTTTTTAATGCAGGAATCCAATTCAGGGCAGGCATTTCCCTGGAAGCCCTGAATGGGGGATTTGAACTGTTCTGTTGAGCTAGAGAATTCCCAAGGAAGCCTAGGCCCACTGTAGGGCACAAACACACAGAACAGAGGTCAAGGGACATGCAGATAGGACCTGTTTCCAGGACTGTGCAAGAACACCCCAGCCCTAATTTGTGAGTGTGTACAGTAGGGGTGTAGTTTGAGGGGGCCCACAGTGGGGAGGGAGGGCCCTGCTGTTGATGCAGTGTGGCTGGAGGACTTATAGGGCAAGCCAATGAGAGAGAAACAAAGGCCTGGGACAAACTTACTGAATGGCATTCGGCAAGCTCTTTTCCTTTCCTGGGCCTCAGTTTCTCCTTTGTAACACACAGGACTGCTTGTTGTAAGGCAGCTTGCTCATCTCTAGAGCTGGGTAGGGTAGGGACTAGGGGTCCTTGGGGACTTTTTTCTGATGGGAATGGATTTATTTACGTGGTGGTTTGGGGTCAGGGAACAGCCTTTGCATGCAGTGAGAACCCTGTGTGCAAACCTTGTTCTAAACCTGCAGAGAGTAAGCCAATGTTGACACAAGGAACATGGCTTTCACCCTCACAGGGAATGACAGATGCATTATTCTGGAGCCAAATATAAGTGACTGTGGCCCAGGAACACAGACTAAGAGTACTCCAACTTCCATGTTCCAACATGGCAGCAGTTGCAAGATGATTTTGTAGTTACAGAATAAAAAGTCACAAAACAAGGCACTTCCAACAAAACGGTGAAGGTGTCAGGCAGATGGGTTACTGTGTGATACACGTAGTTAGTATAACAAAAGTTCTATTTTATTATGCTCAGGGTCTTCACACAATGTCCCAACTCTAAAGTCCTAACTACGGTCCTACCCCTAACTTCCCAAGGTTGTGCCCCTGTGTGAAATATCTTAGCTGAAGGTCAGGCCCAGTCTCTGTATTGAGGGTCAGGGTCTCCAGCCGCAGGGCAGAGCAAGGTGGCATTTCTCCAGGTGTGCAGAGCAGAGCTTTGCTCTTGGGCTCTGCTTATATTCTGTCCAGTGGGTGCCATGGGGTTCTAGGACTGTATCTAGTTATCTTGAGTGAGTGATGTCTCTGAGTTCTGGTTATCAGGTACAGTCTTGGGTATAGTGGAGTTCCTGACTAAGCTATTTTGCATGTCTAAAAGGCATTTTCTTCTTTCCTCTTCTTTTTCTTTTTTTTTTTAAACTATGCTTATTACAGTTACAGTGAAGCCAGGATACCTCTGCTATAAGGCTGCAGATGCTACTGGCTGACAGTCTTATCTTTTGGGTGGAAGGAAGCTAGTGGTCCGCTTAGCTAGTAAATTCCAGAATGTTTAATCTGATGTTAGGTCCGACATAGACATGGGCAGCTTCTCAGGCAGGTGAGATAGCTCAGCAGGTAGAGGCACTTGCCACCAAGCCTGACAACCATTTCCAGGACCCACATGGGGGATGGAAAGAACTGACTCCTGAAAGATTTCCTCTGACCTTCACATATATGTTGTGGCACATACACACGTATGTAAACACATAGTAAATAAGAATGTGATTTAAAAAAAAAAAAGTTGAAAAAAAATTTCACCTTTTTCCCAGTCACTAGACTTCTGATCATTTAACCAGCTTTATGGAAGTTTCAATGTAACACACTGTTGCTTTCTAGCAACACTTGCCCGTACTAGCAACAACAGCAGAGGACCATCACTGGCTGTATCCAGAGCCTATGGCATCAGTCCCTTGGCTGTTCTTCAGTGTCTGTTGTTAGACAGGCAACGAAGCCCCACAGGAATCACCGTTTCCATGGGTGCTGTGCAACATGGCCCAACAGGAGCCGAGGCCCAATGTACACCTCTGCCTGTGCTCGGCCTGCCTGCAATCTGATTGTGTAGACCCACAGGAGGTCGTCAACAGGAGGGGCTGCCTGAAACCATCTACGCCTATACCCCTACTGCTACTCAGGAAATTAGGGTTCCTGCTTGGGTTTCATAGTCCAGTTAGTAAAATAATTTAAGAATGGATTGAAATGGAAGTTTGAGAAAATTTTTATTATTATGGTTCAAAAGAAAAATTGCTCACAAGATGTTAATCCAGAGAATGAGATTAGAGAGAAGATAGAAAAGAGCCACCCTGTTAGAGTTAAGCCGGCATGGAGGTTAGCCACATGGAGGGGATGAGGATGCACTGTAGGGAATGGAGCTGTAGAGAGAGAGAGTAAAGTCCAAAGGGTTGGGAGAAAGCATGCTTAGGACAGAGACAGAAGAAAGGAAAATGTTACACACTTACTTTCCTGAGTAACTCAGAAAAGTGAGTAGCTTCTGAAGCTACATAGCTGTGTCTCTATAAGCTACATGCTAGGAAGTGGGAATTCTGGAAGGAAAAATAGAGAATCTCATTAAAAGGACAATGATTCCTTCCATCCTTGAGCATGACTCAAGGTGGCTCCATCCTTCCAGTGCAGTGCAGCTGGAATGTTAGACTTTTACCCGGACCAGAGATTTCCTTCTCTTGACCTGAAGGAAGCAATGTTTTCATAATGTCCTTCAGTGCTCCTGTAGCACCACCCTCAAGCTTTTCAGTAAGGACCTCTCCTCCCAAGAGGGCTGTATAAAAAGCATGGCTTATACATGAGAAATGTTTTCTTATAGTACTGGAGTTCCAAATCAAGACACCATCAGGTTCAGGGTGAGGGCCTACTTTCTGGTGCGTATGTGGTGGCTCCTGGCAGTGTCCCAGGTAGCAGAGGGCTGAGGGCTGAGGGAGATCTCTGGACTGGTTTTATAAAGGCAGCATTCCATTCAGGAGGATCGTTCGATCACCCCAATCATATCCCAGAGGCCTTCTCTCTAAGCATGCTCTCATTGAGGATTAGGACTGTAACGTAGTGGTTTGGAGGGATAGCTACTCAGATTATAGCAAAAACCTTTGTACTGACCAGAGACAGCGAATCAGGCCTCTGTGAATAGATAATGTTGAGAGCTCAGGGCTTTGTTCTGGCCATCTCTTGGGCCTGGAATACAGAGATTATCTGCAGCCACACTGAAAAACAAACACACAAGGCGTGTGATAGAATCTAATTTTCAAAACCACTCTGATGATGTCATTTTACATTTGAAGAATTCTAGTGTTGCAAACAAACCCAGTATGTGGTCTTAGATTCTCGGTTGCTTGGCATCAGAGTTAATCTTTTTTTTTGCATCATGAGTAACGAGAGTCCACGTATTATTTTCAGTTTCTTGTCAATCACGTAGTCTAGTCTGCGTGGACATGGGGCAATGTGAGGGTTGCTAAGGCCAATCCTTCATATTGAAGCGTTTGGAGGAGGGCAGTCAGGGAACTTGATGCTAGCATATGGTTTTGCTAAGGAGCATGATGGAGCAAATGTAGCTGGAAAATGTCTGATGGAACCAACTTTGACATCCACGGTTAGAGGATGGGTTCCCACAGACTCATGGGCAGAGGAGGAGGTGGTGTTGGCTGGACCCTGAGACTATAATTAAAACAGGGTTTTGCAGATGGATTCTCTGAACTAGAATCCACCTTACATTATAAAAAGTGAGAAGAATATAGGAAGGGCAAGCTAGAGACTAGAAGATTGCAGTAATATAGCTTCTCAGCTAATTGATTAGCAATTATGGCTGGTAATATTGTTCATTTTAATTGTGTTTAATCTCTATTTTGGTAATAAAGATTATTGTTTTGGATTATGACTTTACCCTACTATGCTAATTACTAACTTGTGAAATTAAAGTGTATATTTTCACATCCTGAAAAAAAAAAAAAACCTCTCACAATATGCCCTTTATATAACAGTTTTCCTTCCTTCCTTCCTTCCTCTCTCTCTCTCTCTGTCTGTCTGTCTTTGAACAGCCTGTTTGGAAGGTTATTTTATCCTTCACATCTTAGAAAGGTCAATTTTGGCAAGCAAAGTAAATGACGTTGGGGTTATTTACCAAAAAATATAGCCTTAAAAAAAAAAATCACAATTTTCAGGGCCTGAAAGAAACAGAGGATATTGCCAGAAATAAATCTGAGAAGTGAAGGAACCCAAATAGATTTATGCAGGAAATGGGTTTTTAATTTTAAAGGGGCGTGCACCCGTAGAGCCTGGCCTGCAAAGTTCGGCCGCAGTGCCTCGGCATAACCCCACACAGGGCTGGTCAGCTCGCCTCTCCAACGCAGTGTGTTTGAACTGCCTGCTCACCTCCCTCCAGAGACCATCACTTTGCCATATCTACTCTTCGGCTTTAAGTTTTCCCACGTGCTTCTTGTAGGCAGTCACTTGCATCTATCACCTCTATCCCTCCCTACCTTCTCAACCTGACCGCATCAGAACAGCCGCGTTTACTGACATCGCCTATGACTGGCACCAAGGATACCAAGGTTTGTTTTCCCAAACCTCACTCAAGGTCCCGAAAGCCCCTGACTTTACCCATTGACCTCCAGTTTCTCTTGCCTTCAAACATTAGAAGCCCTCTGCATTCTACTGGCTCTACACACAGCGCCCAGCTCACACGTGTTTAAATCTGTGTAGAGAGATAGATAATGCTCAGAGAAAAGCCATTGGAAGCAAGCAGGCGTGTTTTCTAGTCAGTTCTCTTTGTCAGTATAGACCAGATCCTTAAATGCTTGAGGCTCTGTGGATCTCCTCTGTTTTCACGATAGGAACCAGCCTCTGACAATTGCAATGTCAGTGTAGGGCATTGTGGCACTGACCAACCATATTGGCTATAATTTGGCATAGATATGTACATGTATGACATAATGTGATTAATGGTGTAGCGAAAAAAAAAAACCCTCCTTTGTTAATTAAGCTGTTTTTTTTTTTTTTTTGTTAATATACTATTGAAAGGTGTTTAATGCTTTAAGTTCAAGCATTGCCTGCTATTTTACCTCTGGAAAGATCATGGCGGTGTAGAATCTCCTGTACTAGTGGTACAGGAGAGGCCTGGCTGGCCACAGGCAAATCCTGAAGGAGAGAGAGGCTTGACCGATCAGTGGTCACAGGGAGAGGGATGGGATTCCAGCTGGTGGGTTTTCCTCCTCTGGATCTGTTACGTTAATGGTATTGATTGTGTTGTTACCTAGAAGTGATCGATAAACTCCCAGAAGCATGAAGTGCTCCATGGCTTAGAAGGATGATGTCCTGCCGTATAGATCCCTGCCGATCCATGTTCCAACATAAACTGGGTTGTCCTATGTCAAAACCTCTGATGCATGAAAGAAAGTATGTCTTGTTTCAGACCGTGTGTACGTGTGTGCTGTGTGTAGCTGCACATGGAGGCCTGAGGTTGATGTTGGGTGTCTTCTTCAATGACTATGCTATTTTTTTTTTTTTTGAGACAGGGTCTCTTGCACCTTAAAGTTCACTGATTTAGCTAGACTGGCTGGCTTGGAAGCCTCAGGGATCCTCTTGTTTTTACCCTGACAGGAGCGCTAGGATGACAGGCATGTGCTAATGTGCCTGGCTCTGTAATGTGCATGCTGGGTCTCTGAACTGACATTCTCACACCTATGCACCAAGCAGTTTACTGACCTAGCCATCTCCCCAGCCCCTTGAATCAGATCTTCACTCCACTGGCCAAAGTGGGCACAGGCTGCCATGGGCAAGGTGACCAGGATGTACCCCTTAGACCCCACTGATTCATGTCACACCACAAACAAAGCCATTGTCATTTCAATGGCCCAGCTCTTCCAAGGGTTGCCCTGGAGACAATACTCTTAAATATTCCCCAAAGCTGATGTGCGATTGTATGAACCATATTTCTCCCTAACCCAGAGATGGCATTTGGCATGCCCTTTAACCCTTGCTATCCTTGCTCTCACAAGTCAGGATGGGTGTTACATCGAAGTCTCAGATGCAGGGAAGAAGGCATGTTTTGTTTCATGTGTTCTGATCTTGAATATGCTCTGATTTTGCTTACTGTATTTACACTCACATGCCAGGATGGGTCCTCCTATTTCCTGGAAAAGCAAGAAAAATGGCATCACTGCCGTTGACTGGAGAACCCTTCACAGTCGCCTAAGCTGGTTTTCACAAAGCAGTTTGCTTTTTCCACAGTTCCCTGTCTCCAAGGCTCAGGAGAGCGTTTCCTGTTTGTAAGAGCCACTCACAGAACAGAACCAGAGGTGATGTGTCTCTGATGGCCACCACTGGAGGCACGGGGAAGGAGGCATTTGCTGTGTCCCAGCCTTCCTCTGACTGTGGAGTCAAGAGTGAATCACATTCCTCACAACATGACCCTGCAGATTCTCTGAATGAGAGTGTTGAGAGCAGGCGCTGGCAGGCATGGGCATTTGGGCGAGAGCTCTGCCACGATTTTGCAGCCAACACTTCCCTTCGTCCCCTGGAAGGATACACATGGCAAGCACTTGTGCCATGCCCTCAGAAGGCCCCACATGTCCCCTTTGATTGGGCAGAGTGTCTAAGTGTGCGGATACCAGTATCTCAGCATACTGTGGAGATCTCTCTGGGGGAAAATGACTCTACAGCAGGTTTGGGTGCTGACAGCTCTCAGCCAAGGGTAGCGGCCTCTGCAAACACATCGGTCAGGAACTTGCTCCTATTTGGAAGAACCCTTTGATTTATTTTGCTCAGCACTTGTGCCAGAACCAACTGTATTACAGGCCGCCTAATTGGGGCTTGGCAGCGCTCAGCCCCCAATCAAAGGCAGCCGAGCCCAGACCTCGGATCCCAGGCCAGTGGGCACTTAGCGAGCCTCAGAGGCGAAGCATTCCAGCAGTTGTTGCCAATGCTGCCACCTCAGCATCCCCACTGGCTGAACCAGGGGCTGCAGTGCCATCCGTTCCAGCAGGAGCCATGTGTGAGCTGTTAAAGACAGAACTGAAGTGCCGTGGTAACAGCCGTGATTCAAGAAAAGATGGAGGCAATACCCAGGAGGCATTCTCCTTCTCCACTGTGCTGACTCCTCAAGGCTCGGGCGCACGGAGACAGCCCTAGATGGCGGGGAGGTCCTAGTGGGGAAGGCTTATGGGGATGATGGAGGATTCCTTCAGGGAAAAGGGCATAAAAGGAACACTTCATATGAATAGGCAATAGACTCCAAATATGTTCTCAGATATTTACTAAAGCCAAGTACTTTCTCCAAAGACGAACAAAAAGGAGGCATTACTGTTGCATTAGTAATAGATACTCTGAGATTCAATATGACAAAGATAGGCATTTGGGCTCATCTTGTCTGCTCTTTTGAGTATCCAGATCCCTGTCTGCAGTGAGTAGTAGTTCACAAAATGTTCAAGTGTGCACATCATGTTAGACCGACCGCACGGAGAGGCTACACACCTTTTAAATATTGAAGAAACTTGAGCTGGACTAGTTAGGTGTGCCTTTGATGACTGTATGGATTAGGAGGCTAGGTGGGGTCCAATGGGGGCATGGCTAACCTCACATAGATGAGTGAGCGGAGGAAACTCTGGGCAGAGGGGCTGGGACAGGGGCTGAAATAGAGGTGATGATGGCAGGGATGGGAATCCTCCTTGTAGCCCCTTAAAGAGGAGATGCTTTCAGATTCCCCCAAATACCAAGCAACAAGCTGTGTTAGGAATCGATGTCAGCACTGTGCTGGACTTTTGAGTATAAAAGGAGGAAGGGCCTAATGAGAGCCTGTCTGTCAACACTGGATTTTGCCTCCTTTTCTTATTTTAGAGGCTTCCTTGAATTCTCATAGCCTGCCTTCCGTAGTCCCTCTGCCTGGCCTTGCTTAGCTCTCTTCCCGCTGACGTAAGAGCGCGGAGCCACTGTTCACTTTACACGTGTGTGTGGTGTTATGTGTGAGGTGTGACCCTCCCAGGTTGTCTTTGCTTCCCAGTCCTTAGTTGATTCTCACCTTGGCATGCTAGGGCAGGTGCAGCTGCATGCATTATTCACCTGGAATGGACGCTGGTCGCTGTGTCCCTAGTGGCACGCTCTGCTTGAGCTCTCCTTAGAAGAATCCGGTATTTTTAGGAATTTTTTTTTAACGTGATATCCAAAAGCTGGCGCTCACTCACAGCCCTCTGCAGCAGTCCTCAGCCGTGACTTGCATCTCTGTGGCTTCTTGGGGATTTCTGAGGAGTATTTTTTGAGACAGGCTCTTCCTGTGTAACCCAGCTGTGTTGCTACTCACTGTATATACTGGCTTTAAACTCCTGGCAATCCTTCTGCCTCAGACTCCCAAGTGTTGTAATTATGTGACCTCCCATGCCCAGGTTTTTTTTTTTTTTCTTTTTAAATTTTCTCTTATGGGGAAAAAAAAAACCCATAAAACAACAGCGACAACAAAATACCTTAAAAAAGGTCCCCTTTCTTCCTTTGGGCTTTGTGGTAATAGCTTTATTGAGTAAATTTCACACCTATGAAGTTCCCTGGCTTTCTGGGTATAATGCAATGAGTTACAGTAAATTTGCAGAGTCATGCAAGCATTACCATAATCTAATATAAAAACACGTTTCCTCCCTCCAGAAGAACGCTGGCCCCGCTGCAGCCAGCCTTGTTCCACCCCGACCCCAGTCTGTTTCCTGCCTCTGTAGATTGGCCTGGGAATTTCACACCAGGGGCATCATACGCCACCTCCATCCAGCGCGGGCTTTTTGGCTTGGCTCTGTGTTTCTGAGGTTTATTCCTGTGATGGCAGGGCTGGTACCTCCGTCCTCCCGTCACCGACCAGCACCACACATGTGTCCTTTCCTCTCTTGTGGACATTTGTGTTGTTTTGTATTCTGGCTGTAAGGAACAATGCTGCTATGAATATCTGTATGCCAGTCTTTTGTGGAGATCTCTTCTGACTTCCCCTGGAAAGATGTTTAGGGCTGGAATTGCTGTTCTATGGGAACTTTATTATTGGTTCCTTTTTTTGTTTTGTTTTGTTTTGTTTTGTTTTGTTTTAATGTCCAACTTTCTCTTGGCCACGATATCATTTTGCATTTCCAGTTAGGAGGCGGTCTTTGTTTTCACCAGCCCACGCCATGTCTGTTTTGGGGTTATGGCCTCGCTCAGGGGTGTGAAGTGGTACCTCACTGTGGCTTTGGTTCGTGTTTTCCAAATGAACAATGATTTTGAGTGCATTTTCACGCATTTGTTTACATATATTTTGGTGATGTGTCTATTTACCATTTTAGTTTTTTTTGTATGTGTGTATGTGTACACGTGTTTGTGTATATTTATGAATGTATGGGAATCTACAGTGCACAAGTGTCAGTGTGTGTAAAGGCCAGAGGACAGCCTTGCTTTTCTTTCCTCGGGTGCTACATACCTTATTTTAAAAGGTGTACAGTACTTAGTTTTAATTTTAATTTTCCTAATGACACATGAGCGCAGGCATTTTTTTAAATAAATGATTTATCTGCATTCTGGGTCTTTGGTGTTTGTTCAGATCTTCTGTCTGTTTTTCAATTGGATTGTTTTTTTTTTAAATCTTGAATTCTAGGAGGATTTTTGTAAGTTGGGGAAACAAACCTTTTATAATATATGCATTTTGCAACTAGTTTCTCCCACGTATGCTGTCTTTTTATTGTTTCACGAAGCAGAAAGCACAGCATCACATTTTTCTTTAGAGGATTACACTTCTGGTGTTGCTGTCACTGGTCCGAGGCCATTCTGCTTTTGCTTTTCTCCTAGTCGGCCTTCTAGAAGTTTTACATTTAGGTCTGCGAACCATTTTGAATGAGCGTTGAGAGCTGTAAGGTCTCTGTATGTTATGATTTCAGCACCATTTGCTCAAAAAACAGTCATCTTTGTAATGAATCGTCTTTGCCTCTTTGAAAGATGAGTGTTTCTAAGTTCTCAGTTTGTTACTGTCTTAATCACTGTTCTATTGCTGTGAAGAGACTCCATGACCTAGGCAATTCTTATAAAAGAAAGCATTTAATTGGAGGCTTGTTTACAGTTTCAGAGATTTAGTCCATTATCATGGTGGAGAGCATGGTGCTGGAGAAGTAGCTGAGAGCTACAGCCTAATTTGCAAGAGAGAGAGAAAAAAAGAGAGAGGAAGGGAGGAAGGGAGGAAGGGAGAGAGACAAAGAGAGAGGGAGGGAAGAAAGGAGAGAGAGAAAGAGAGAGAGAGAGTCTGGGACTGGCATGGACTTTTTAAACCTTAAAACCCCACCCAGGTGACATACTTCCTCCAACAAGGCTACACCTCCTAATCCTTCCAAAAGTTTCACTTCCTAGTGACTAAGCATTCAAATATATGGGCCTATGGGAACCATTGTTATTCAAACCACTACAAGCTACATTGATATGGGCTCAGCACTTGAGAGCACTGTCTGCTCTTCCAGATGTCCTGAGTTCAATTCCCAGCAACCACATGGTGGCTCACAACCATCTATACTGGGATTTGATGCCCTCTTCTGGCACGAAGATGTACATGCAGATAGAGCATTCATCTACATTAAATAAATAAACAAATAAAGTGTATTGATATGTCCATCAATTCTTTCTCCAGCAACACACCATAACTGTATAATAAATTTTGACGTCAGATAGAATCGGTCTTCTGACTTTCTTCTTCTGTAGTGTTGTGTTAAATATTCTTTACTTTAATTTTGTTCCCTTTCTACATGGCTTTTGGAGAGA
Source organism: Meriones unguiculatus (assembly GCF_030254825.1). Classification (NCBI taxonomy): domain Eukaryota; kingdom Metazoa; phylum Chordata; class Mammalia; order Rodentia; family Muridae; genus Meriones; species Meriones unguiculatus. Next base: position 13,268,501 of record NC_083349.1, read on the forward strand.
TTAAAAACTATTTGTTCATCTTTATTTGCGTGTTTGAGTGTCTGTGTACCATGTTCATACAGCGCCTGTGGAGGTTAAAAGAAGGTGTCAGATCTGTAAATGGAGTTATTTACGGTTGTGAGCTGTTCCTATGGGTACTGGGAACTGAACTTGGGTCCTTGGAAGGAGGACCTGAAGGTTCCCGAAGGGGGATGTTTTAAAGACCAAGTCTTACTCAGTAGCACATCCTGGCCTTGAGTTGTCATTAATTGTCATTTTAAGGTAGAGGAAAGTCTCTGAGACAAAGGCAGTTCCCTTTCTTTCCTCTAAGCTTTGACGTCTTTGCTCAGTGGAACCAAAGACGGCCCCAGAACCTGGCATCCCTGGCCCTCATCAGCCCACCTTCCAGCCTCAGCTCTGTGCATGGTTTAGGACCTGAGATTCCTCTTCACAGGCGAGGCTCACAGAGCCTTCAGACTTCTTTGCTTCCTCATGGCTGGCGAGGACAAGGCTAGGGCTAGAACACGTTTGTTCTGAATCTCAGACCAGGGTTTATTTGTTTTCTGGAAATAAAACCTAACAATTCTAACCGATGAGCTCACGACACTCCTTGTGGTGTTCCTGGCCTCTAATTCAATTCTAATGCCTGACAGTTAAGAGTCATGAGAGCCTCCGGGACAGTATGATATAATTCTTTAATTTCAAGAAAGGTAAAGGGAGGTTTTATGCATATTTATGGGACTGGAAGTTTGAGTCTTCGTCAGAGCAATTGTGAATAACTAGCTTGGGGGAAATCAGTTTTGTTTTTTGTTTTTTGTTTTTTTTTTTTTTTTCTAAAAGGAAGGAGCATTCAAGAAAGGGCATTTCCTTCCTATAGGCACAAGGGGCCCATTTAGCTCTGTTCCTTGGACAGTGTGATTTCTAGAACACAGGAGGTTACAGCTATTGCTGTACCTCGCTAACAATCCAGATCACTGCTTCTCTTCTCTCTGCCTGCCTTACTCCCTGCCCACATCCTCTAGGGTCACGCTCATGCAAGGGAAGTGTTCTACCTCTGAACTGTATTCCTTCCAGGCCTGGGATCATCTTTTTGGAATTTTACATTCCAGTAACCACTGAAAGTTAATGAGTCTCCAAACACCGAGCAGAAACGTTTCCCGCCCTCCTGATCCCAAACCCTGGGAGACAGGTCAGCCGTACTGATGATTCAGCCCTCATCAAGCTGTTTCCCCAGGTGAGTTGATGCCCCCGGATTCTTCCTATTCTCCCAGAGAGTTCCCTGCTTGGTGGCTTCAGGGAGAGCTTTGGCACATCTATCCTTACAGAAACAGTCAATTCTAATCCTGGAGGTTAAGTGTGAATGGAAAATAACTGGCAAGGGAAAGGAACCCGAGGTGAACGAGGACAAGAGTTCTTTTCAGAATACAGAGCAGGTGCACAAAGTAATGTGTGTTGAAAGGATGCGAAAGGATAAGCAACCAACAGAAGTGGTGCAAAGATTCGGGAGGGCGTCCAACAAAACGGAAGTGGTACACGCCCCCCTTTTGCTTACCAAGAGCTTACACTGTATGTCAGACTCTCAAACACTCTCTGTGTTTGTACTGATTGAGTAATAACTTTCATTGTGACCATCCATTGCTATGTATGGAGAACACAGGGCTCATGGCTTAAAACAATGGTTACATCATCTTTCCCATTCTGTGAATGGCTTTGCTCAACTGAGCCTTTCTTCTGCTGTTTCACTTGGGGTAGCTTTTCTCTTTTACATGGTTTTATTTTGATGCATAGGAGCGTTTTGCCTGCATCTATGTATATGTACCACATGTATGCCTCGTGCAGGTCAGAAGAGGGTGTCAGATCTCCTGAAACTGGAATTACAGAGGCTGTGAGCCACGATGTGGGTGCTGGCAACCAAACCTGAGTCCTCTGCAAGAGTAACAAGTGTTCTTATCTGCTGAGCCATCACGTCTCCAGCTTACTTGGGATATCTCACACACATGCACCCAGATCATAAGAACTGGGGTCTCTCTGCAGGCTCCACAGGTACCCTGGCCTGGCTGGGCCTCTTGCTTTTCAGGTAAGTTGAGCTTGATTTTCAGGTAAGTTGTGTGGTTCTCCTTTATAGTCCCTCCAGGATTGTAGCTGGATTTCTGTACATGGCACCTGGGGGTTCCAAGAACGATTCTGAAAAGACCATACTTATCAAGACTTTGAATGCATATTGCTCCTGCTAAGTCCTACTAGCCACAGAAGCTCTTGTGACCAAACCCTGAGTCCAGGTGGGAGGAGAACATACCTGGCAGGTATAGGAGGAAGCAGCTAACTACTGGAATTCGTGCTGCTGTCAGAGCATAGTGCCAAAAGAAGGCGGTGGAGTGACAAACACCCAGTTGACCCAGCTACCCTGGGCGGTGTGCATTTAGGCTGAGTGAATCTGGGGAATAATGAGGGAGGACTCTGGGAAGGAGATGGCAACCAGGCTGAGGAGGCCTTTCAATGGGAATCATCCTACAGGTGGAAGGTGGGAAACCATTGGTACTGCATGGCCCAGGACTTGGCTAAGCTTGGCTAGACATGAGTAGAGGGAGATTTAGTGGGACAGGATTTAGACTCTAATATCCAGAACCCAGTACCTGAAAGCATCCTTCACAGGTGTTACCCCCTCCTCTGTTTCCCTCCTTACTGGACAGGTGTTATGTGTGTGTAAGCTCAGGTTCCTTCTCCTCTGATACAAACACATTGGGGACGTATCATGGACACAGTGCAGTGGCAATCTCAAAATGAGGAAAGTATGCCTAGGCACTTAAAATGTAAACCTAGGGCTGGAGAGGAGGCTCAAAGGTAAGGGTGCTAGCTGCTCATCCAGAGAACCAGAATTTAATTCCCAGCACCCGTGTCAAGTGGCATACACACACACACACACACACACACATATCTTTAAAAAAATTAAAAAAAAACTTGGTGAGGAAATCTCAAAAAACAAAAACAATCAACCAACCAAACAAAAATTAACTGATCTTGGAGTAGGAAGATACAAAATGAAAACTTAGAGAGGTTTTAAAATAACAACCCCATATTCCCCACATAGAGAATGCCAGGCCCCTGGGGACCATCTGCTGTCACTGGGGTGATCCAGGCCAGCTCTGTTCTTGTTTTTCCATGATACAGACACCACAGAAACAAGAACAACCATGCCTAAAGCATCCAGGCACGTAGTCAGCCTAGAAAGACCCTAGGCCAGGGGCCAAGTGGTGACAGAAATACTGGGGACACTCCCAGAGCTGCTGGGGGCAGGACAGGCATGAGGAGTGAAGGGGAAACTGGATGCCTTCTCTCAGATCATCGCTGTACATCATTGATGAGTTTGGAAGGAGTTTCTGGGTTCAGACCTTGAGCCCTGGGGACCTCCTAATTTCACTCTTTGCTCACTTGCCTCCTGAAGAAGGGGCTTGCCTCCATCTGCAGGGGTCAGGGGTTAGTTAGCGCTAATTACTTTCATTCTGAGTTTTTTTCTTTTTGAGTTGCTGGAGTAGGTAGTGGGGTGCTGGCAGGCCTGACAACCAAGTGAGCTCAGCACCTTGGTTGCAAGTTTGTGTCATTGTTAGTAAAGTGTCACTCAGATACAGGATCTGTGTCCAGGCTCTGCAGAGGTGACAGCGGTGTGACACACTCAGATACATACCATGCAGGTTGATTTTCAGGTTTGGAAGGTGAGTGCTCTGGAGGAGGTGTCACCGATAGCCTTCAAACCCAGCTGATAGTTGATCTAGGAAAACAAACAAACAAAACCAAACTGAAGCATATGCCAGAAAGATGGTGGAACTGGAGGGCAGGAAGGTCGCAGAACCCACCCAATTAGGGCAACATGAGGACAGGCACGAGTGGAGGCAAGAACGACAGCAGAAGGTGGAATAAAAATGTTTATTGCCATTCTTCAGAATGGCATGTGAGTTTGAGGATGAGGTGAGAGTCAGGCCTAGCTGTGAACTAGGGGCCAAGTGTACCCAGGTGTCCACAAGCCTCAAGTGCTATGTGTCAGGCATGAGTTCACAAGGACTATCCTAGTCTCATTTCTGCTTCTGTGATAAATACTCTTGCAAAGCACAACTAAAAGGAGGAAGGGTTTTGTTCAGCTCGCAACTCAGGTTAGAGTCTACCATCGAAGGGACCTTACAGAGGCAGGAGGAGCTTGAGACATCTGGGTCACATCACAGCCAAGAGTGGAAAGACTCTGGGAGGCAGAGTCAGGAGTATCTCTGTGAGTTTGAGGCTAGCCTGGTTTACACAGAGAAACTTGGTCTCAAACCCCAACCCCACCCCCACCCTCCCACCCCCGCCAAAAAAAAAAGTGTGGAAAGAAATGCATGCATGCATTCATGGTCACTTGCTTGCATGTTCTCAGTTTTATTTCTCTACTCTTATACAGTTCAGGACCCCTGTCTAGGAAATGGTGCCACCACAGTGTGATAGTGTGATAGTGTGAGGGGTCTTTCTTCATCCGTTAACGTAAACAAGACAATTCCTTCAAAGGCGTGCCCACAGGCCAACCCAATGTGGAAAATCCCCACTGGGACTCCCAGGTGACTACAGGTTGTATCAAGTTGACAATCAAAGCAAACCATCAGTAAGAGGAGAAATCCCCCCATGCAGGCCTTGTGCTCTACTCTCTTTTCTGTTTCCGTTAAATCAAGAAGACTGTCGCCCTGGTTTTGCTGGTCAGGGTTTGGAACTTACAGCCATGAATGGCTCCAGGCTGCAGGTCAGGTGTATTAACCTGCTGGTAGGTTGTCTTCTTCCTCCAGGCACTTTCAATCCCGAGCAGCAGGAAGGTGGACCCAGAGACGTGGCTGTCTGTCTAGAAATCGAGAGGGCAGGTTTTGTCAAACAGAGTGTACCATGCTCTTGCCTGTTCACGGACGTTCACAGCATCCCCCACAGAGGTTCTTAGGTGAGACTGCAGCTCTCAGAGTGTGCACACGGCTGTTCACACAGTCAGAGCAAGGGTCCGAGAAGTGAATCTGAGTTTTAACAGCTGAATCCAGGGAGCCCTTTTCGTGAGTGGAAGGAGAAGGGTGATGTAGAGAGGAGGAAGAGGGGGCATGAGGATGGCCACAGATGCACAATACCTACACCGATGTACATGTGTTGCAATCCGTTTGTACTCATGGATCACATTCAAACACACATGAACACGCACACAGGCATGTCTGTAGTGGAGAAAGAGGAATGTATAAAGATGTGCTGTGACTAGAAGTCACATGGGCACCTGGGCTTCAACAACCAACCAAAGGCTCCAGAGTAAAAGGTAGCTAACCTGGTTAGGTCACAGTGGAGTAGAGCCTGGGTAGGGAGCAGGCTGCTTTCTCTTCTCAGCTTCCCCCTTCCCTTCTCTTCCTTCTTTTCCTTTCTCCTTCTCCCCCTCCTCTTTTTTTTTTTTTTTTCCAGACAGGGTCTCACTAAGCTGCCAAGTGTAGCCTCCACTTTGCAGTCCTCCTGCTGCAACCTTTCAGGAAGTCTCCAGAGGGTTAGATTTCCTGAGTAGAAAGCAGGAAGTGTCGACTTCTGGACAAGCACTTTTGTGTGTGTGTGTGTGTGTGTGTGTGTGTGTGTGTGTGTGTGAATTTTATGTGGAGATGTTTTGTTACAACTGCTAACTCCAGCCTAGACGCAGGCTGGAGGTATCATAACTGGACAATACGTGGGAAGTCTTATCATTTGAATTCAGAAAAGCTGTTTATACCTAAACATGCAGACAACGGAGAGAGGAAAACAGGAGCTTTTAAGGCATTAGGAATTAGAAACCTTCTTATGATTTTTCCTCCTCTCTGCCACCCCTTCTGGTAGAGGCTCACTATGCACCCAAGTCTGATCTTGAACGTTTATCTTTCTATCTCCTTTGAGTTTGAGGAGGTCACAGGCAGAGGCCTCCATGATCACTCTTAATCAATGATTTTCACTGTCTTCCAGATCACAGTTCTGATAAATCCAGTCAATTCTTGAGGGTGTTTTTCAGGGATACTGAGAAGAGTGTGTTTGCAGGTTGGCCACGGTCTGGTGACTGTAAACCAGCGCCACTCTGCCCTTTCTCCAAAGAACACCACTTCTAAGATACTTGGCAAAAGTGTCACACTTAGTTGATTGAAGGCTCTTCCTGAACTTGAGTGTGGCATTCTAGACCTTCATGGGACCTTTACATCTCTGCAAAAGGAGCAGCATTCAGGATGTGTTTAGAGGAAGAAACAGGTACCAGGCCCTGCTCACTGGAAACCCTTACTTAGCTGCAAAACTAGATTCATAATTGACAGTGAATACCAAATCTATTACAAACACCTTGTGCATAGATCTGGAAGAGTCAGAGCCTTGTGGGTCTGGATTACAGAAGTGGCTTCTTTCCTTCACAGCTGTCCATATGCAACAGTCTTTGCCAACACATATGTATCCACAAAATACATAGACCCACAGACCACGTGATTTTAATTTCTCTTGCCGTCTGAAGGGTAGGGGCAAATTAAATTGATCCATAGGAGACCTGTCTTGCTGGCTCCCTCAGCAACCTCTTCCACTTCTTTTGGCCTCCCTTCCAGCGGCCGCTTCCCTTTCTGAAAAGGTTTGCCATGTCTTCATGCAAGTGGTTGTCATGCTTTAGAAAAATCACACGCAGCAAAAAGTCAGAACTGTCAGTTCAGAAGACGCTGCCGGTTCCGCTGGGCACAACTGAGCAAGCGGTGCTGGCAAACGATCTTTAGAAAAAAACAGCGGATGGGAGCCGTGGCAGGATGAAGATAAAAAGGGCTGCCGGCTTTATTCTCACTGAAGGCTGGCAAGGGAAACCTGCGAGGGGGAAGGCGCCTATCACATAGGTCATCTGTTGTGTAATGAAGAATAGGAGGCGTAGACAGGCCGGGGAGCAGGTGTGCTCCCTTGCTAAAGGGCTGGGGCGGCAGGAGTTGCCAGAGAGAAACAGAAAACGTTGACCCTGCCAAATTGCCCACCTTTAATTTAGAACTCTGGGTTGTTAGAGTCAGCCGGGAAAGGGGAGCCCGTTGATAAGGTTGCTTATACCTCTGAAAGCCCGATTCTCCTTTCTCCGTGGCCTGGTTTAGGGTGATTTTGTTTCTCTGGGCAAAGAACATCTTATCAGAAAGGAATGACACCTCAAAAAAAAAAAAAAAAAGCCCTGGTCTTAACGATATTCATCGTATTTGCTATTGCGCACATGTGTGTGTGCATGTGTGCACATGTCTGAGTGTATACAGGTGTATATGTGTGTGTGCATGCATGTGTATACCCAGAGTTCAGCTTCAATTGTCATTCCTCATTACAATCATGTGTGTTGCTTGCTGAGGAGGTGAGGCTGTCTGGCCAATGAGCCCTGGAGACCCGCCTGTCTCTGTCTTCCCAAGCACCATCAAGCTGAGGCTTTTCACATGGGGCCTGGGATTAAATCCAGGTCCTCATGCTTGCACGGGAAGCACTTTACTGATTGAGTTGTCCCCCCCAGCCTCTCAGCCCCGCCCCCCCTCTTTGATATGGTTTTGTGAGACTGGAGTAAAATTCTGGTGATATGTGACAAGAATACTGATATTGTTATTGCTGGTTTTTGGGGCTGGGGGTTGAACTCAGGGCCCGTGCACACCCAGACAAGCTGGCTCCCACTGTACTACACTGCAAACTCTCAGCAACAGCTTTAAATGTGTGTCCTTGTCAGTAATTCCTGCCTCGTCTCGATTCACTCAGAACACGTGTTGTGCTCTGTGTTCAAAAAACTATTCCCTAAATGCGTTTTCCAGGGAAGCAGATTTGTGAATATCCAGTGAAAACAAAAAAGCCCAAGAAGTTCCATGGGCTCGCTGTGATTTATATTCTACAAGATGGTTCAGAGCTATGTCTTGATCTCATAGGAAGCCACGGGGTGACCTGGGAAGTGCTGGTGAGGGCAGCAAGCGGGGATTGCCTCAGGATTGGATTGGCCTGGGGCTCCTTTAATGCTTGGATGAACCTAAAAGCAGGAAATAGGACTGTCCAGTGAATCTGGGCTTTCTCCAAACAGGGAACAGGAGCTCCACTTCCCTGCCCATCCCATTGTGGAAGTTATGAGACGCACAGCAGAGGCCTTTCTGCCAAATATGCTTTGGCAAAATGCCTCACCTCGGAACTGTCAAATCAAATCTTTTAAGAACCATGCTGCGATTGAATGAGCTAGGCTGTGATTCCCAGGGGGTCCTCTCTCCTCTGGCCGGCCTGCTACGATCAATAATGACCGTTTGTGCTTAGTGAGAAAGAGTGGAAGCCATGCTTCTGTATTGACCGGCTGGGTAGATGCCACCCCATCATTGCAGCTAGGCAATTGGTGTTCCCACACCTAGCAGCCTGAGTGCCATGGAGCTGGGGCACCTGAATATTAGCTTTGCCATTCATCTGCAACCTGAGCCCTGGAGTGGCCAGTACCCTGCATGCCAGCATGCATCATTTATAACCCCCACTCCCCTTCACAAATAATCTAAGGGAGTATGATTCTTTCCTTTCTGCCTCCTGACATGCAGGCCTGGCCACAGGACCCAGCAGTAAATATCTATCTTAAACAAACTGCTGTCAGGGCTAAGTCACCAGGGATGCTTAAGAGGGAATTAGGAATTAAGAATTTGTGGTGATGGGTAATAAAAGATGGATTGCTTTATTTGTGTGGCTCTGCAAATGTCTGTGTTCAAATAGGTGGAAAAAGACTAAAATAAGACCACAATTTTGCATTTGACTAGGTAGCACTGATAATGTCGCAATTAATTTGCTAGTTATAATGATGTGTGCGGTTGTGTTAAGTATATGTAAATGGCGCTATGTGTACAGCAGCCTCTGTACATGTTACAATACACTGCATACCTGTGTATCTATCTATCTATCTATCTATCTATCTATCTATCTATCTATCTATCTATCTATCTATCTGTAACACACATTTATGAAACATAGTGGGTGTATTAGGGTGAGGAAGTTAAAATGAACAGATTTATGATGTTTGGATGACAAAAATTGGGCTACCTGGTTGCTGTTTTTGTTGTGTTTCTTTTTTTGGGGGGGGGGCACAGTGTACTGATGCTTGTTTGTTAAATATGCAGGGTGACAATGTAGGCTTGAATATTTAAAACTGAATTTGTAAAAAAAAAATCTTTATGTCCACATTTTAGGATTTAATCTTTTTGGCAATCTAAAGGAAAAAAAAATAGCGGAGGCTAAATAGCTTGGTTATCTGTGCAGTCAGTGCCCGGAAATAAGAAGATTACAACGTTTAAAATCAAGCTTACACGTGTATTTTCTACTTTTAAAGCCAGAAAACCCCCTAAATTGGTAGGTCTCAGTTATTTAATCTCCTTGCTGAAGCTGAAAGGTGAGCTCAGGGGAGACACCCACTGTTTTCAGTGCTAACTAGGAGCTTAGCCACAGGTTTAAGCGGATGGCTCAGTTCCCAGGACCAAGATGGAGGAGTGTAACTTGGGGTTATGGGTTAGGGCTAGAGGAGGGCTGGCTCGGCTCTCTCAAATGCATTTCCCGAGTGAACCTGGGGTCCTGTATAGATATTAGCCCAAGTATTGTTTATATTAGAAGTCCGTAGCGATCTAGGCTGCATGTACATTTACTCCTCATTGATATAATGGGCATCGCTATGCTTGGGGCTGCTTTGGTCTCATCCTTTCATGCAACCATCCTGGAAGACACCAGTCCCCTTCCTGAAACCATGGCCTCTTGGTGCCTCCCAAGCAATGGTCTGTGCTTCTGGGTCACTTCTTGGCCTGGTCTTTCCCTTCTCGCTGCCCAACATGTGGCAGATATGCTTGCTCAAGTCTCTTCAGGGTAAAAGACTTCTCTGTCACTGTGTTTGCAGCTTAATAGAGGGTTTTGATGTTTTCATCAGAGGGATTATAGAAAATGGGGCATTCCATCCTTGAGATAGGGTTGGTTAAAAATGATCCATGGAGGTGGTGGTTGTGGGGGGTGATGGAGGTGGTGGTCCACAAAGCTCCCAATGTATTGCCAGTTTTGTCTGTCCTTGGTGGCAGCCAGGGTAGGTGACTCTGTGACTCTTGGGCAAAAGAGGTGTCTCTGGGAGCCTGCAGATTGCTCTTCTAGAAGAGGCCTAACCTGTCCTGGAGCATCCTCCTTCCTGGTCAAAGGAAGCAGAGGCCAAGAAGAGTCTGTGCCTCGTAGGTTCTTAGATCCCAGAAAAGGGGGAGTTGTGAGAGCCTGGAAGACTGAAGAGATTTCCAGGTGCTGCGGGTAGGAAAGACCAACTTTATTCTAGTCGAAGGCTAGGAAGCAGGTGGCCACTGGCAGGCACCCAGGCAGGTACTGGTACACACAGGCCACACACAGATGGACCCCCACCCACATAGACTGGTACAGAGGCTGCATGGAAGTAGACACACACCTACAGACAGACAGATGTGGGTAGGCTGCTGGAGACAAAGGCTCAGGCCTCTGACCTCGAGGCCATCGTTACACAGAGTCACACAAAGTGCTACTCTGCCAGGCACGGCTATATGACAGATTACATCATTTTACTTCTGAGGTTGTCAGGGCATCTGGCTTCAGTCATTTTGTGCTGACTCATCGACGCTGGATATCCGGTGTCAGCCTTGTTTTAGCTGACTCATACTGGTCATCCATATTGATATCATGCTGCCTAAACATAAACTAGCCCCTATAGCTTTCCTTTTTTGTACACATGGCATCAGATGCATCATGGGAGTAGGCAATTTTGCAAGATTGTTTATACTGAGATGTCATTATAGAGAAGCGGAGGATGCTTCGAGGTCCCAGTGACTTTGGTTGACCTCCTGTCTTTACCTCTGAGCAGTCACGTGATGTCCAGCACTAATTCTGGTGTGCAATGCCATCAATAGTGTGCCTGTCTTTTTCTTGTGTCTGTGGGAAAGGGCCCATAAAGATGACCCACCAGCTTGCTGTGCACAGTGTCCTGTCCCTGGCGCTCTGGAGAACACGGAGCTGCTGCTCCCAGCTTGTCAATGCCTCTCAGTGATCCTGGGAGGCAGGAGAGAAACAGTAGTCTTGGGACTTCAACTAAAGCACATTCAGTTTCCATTCTAGGGGTTTTATTGGTAAACCTGGAGTTTAGTGCAAACAGCTGGGCTCCAGCTGCTCCAAGAAACTAGGCATGGCCACCCAGTCTCACTATTATAGTTAGATGAGCAATAGTGAAAAACAGAGAGAGAGATGATTTAATCAATGTGGTCACACGGGGAAGAACACTGAAGGGGTCCAGTGATGCCCAAGCTTCGATTTCTAGTACCGAGAAAGGCAGAGTTAGGCTGCTCATTGTCTCAGTTCTGATTCTATGAGGTGGTCTGAAGATATAGTTGTTGCCATTTCTCTGGAGCAGTGGTTCTCAGCCTTCCTAATGCTGCGGCCCTCTAATACAGTTCCTCATGTTGTGGTGACCCCCAACCATACAATTATTTTCATTGCTACTTCCTAACTGACATTTTGTCACTGTTACGAATTGTAAGGTAAACATCTGATATGTGACCCCTGCGGGGGTCAGGTTGAGAACCACTTCTCTATCGGCTCATCTGGTTTCTTTAAGTGATCACTGCTGCTCCAGGCTACAGCCTCAAACTCATGGAGAATTCTTTGCCTTGGTAACTGGGGAATTCCTTGTGGCTAGATTGATGGATTCCATGTGGCAGACTTTGATGCTGGTGCTACCTCTCAGATCCCCTTCTTGGTACCCACACCCTGTCCTCTTGGCTCCTTTCCCTCTCTACTCTGTGCTGCCACCGGCTCTGAGCTCTGTATAATCACCAGGCTGTAGAAGTAGATGTCCCGAAGCCTCCGATATCATCTGAGGCCTGTGAGGCACCACCCTGAGCTTGCACAAAGTCACTCCTTATATACATCTTAATCAGAAAGTTTTCCACTTAAAGAAATGCTCAACCTCATTAGCCATCAGGGAGATGCAAATCAAAACGACCCGGAGATTTTACCTCACACCCATCAGAATGGCCAAGATCAAAAACTCAAGTGACAACACATGCTGGAGAGGTTGTGGAGAAAGGGGAACCCTTCTCCACTGCTGGTGGGAATGTAAACTTATACAACCACTCTGGAAATCAATCTGGCGCTTTCTCAGACAACTAGGAATAGCGCTTCCTCAAGATCCAGCCATACCACTCCTAGGCATATATCCAAAAGAGGCTCAAGTACACCATAAGGACATTTGCTCAACCATGTTTGTAGCACCTTTATTTGTAATAGCCAGAAGCTGGAAACAATCCAGATGCCCCTCAACTGAAGAATGGATACAAAAATTGTGGTACATCTACACAATGGAATATTACTCAGCAATGAAAAATAAGGAAATCATGAAATTTGCAGGTAAATGGTGGGAACTGGAAAGGATCATCCTGAGTGAGCTATCCCAGAAGCAGAAAGACACACACGGTATATACTCACTCATATAGACATATAATATAGATAAATCTACTAAAATCTGTACATCTAAAGAAACTAATCAAGAGGGAGGGCCCTGAGTAAAATGCTCAATCCCCATCCCGAAAGGAAAAGAGGATGGACATCAGAAGAAGAAGAAAACAGGAAACAAGTTAGGGACCTGCCATAGAGGGACTCTGAAAGGCTCTGCCCTGCAGACTATCAAAGCAGATACTGAGACTTATGGCCAACTGTTGGGCAGAGTGCAGGGAATCTTATGTAAGAAGTGGGAAATAGTAAGATCTGGAGAGGACAGGAACTCCACAGGAGAGCAACAGAACCAGAAAATTTGAGCACAGGGGTCTTTCCAGAGACTCATACTCCAACCAAGTACCATGCATGGAGATGACCTAGAACCCCTGCACAGATGTAGCCCATGGCAGTTCAGTGTCCAAGTGGGTTCCATAGTAATGGGAAGAGGGACTGCCTCTGACATACACTGATTGGCCTGCTCTTTGATCACCTCCCCCTGAAAGGGGAGCAGCCTTACCAGGCCACAGAAGATGACAATGCAGCCACTCCTGATGAGATCTGATAGACTAAGATCAGAAGGAAGGAGAGGGGGACCTCCCCTATCAGTGGACTTGGTGAGGGGCATGCGTGAAGAAAGGGGAGGGAAGGTGAGGTTAAGAGGGGGAGGAGGGAGGGGCTTATGGGGGGATACAAAGTGAATAAAGTATAATTAATAAAATTAAATTAAATTAAAAAAAGAAGATCAAAGGAAAGAACATAATTTTTAAAAAGAAAGTGATTCATTTTGAAGAAAAGAAAGAAAGAAAGAAAGAAAGAAAGAAAGAAAGAAAGAAAGAAAGTTTTCACAGAATGCCAGCTCACACAACATGCATGTATCTGGCCACTTCTGGTAGCTGGAAGCCCAAGTTCAAGTTCATGGTGAGGGCCTACTTCCAGACAGCTATTTCTTGCTGTGTCTTTATATGTCAAGGCATGGGTAGGAAGGAAGAGAAGTGCTTGACTGGGCAAGAAAAGAGTGGGAGATTGAGAGAGCCAGCCAGCAACTTCTGAGTTTCCTTGCCTCAAGTCCCATTGCAAGGACTCCATGTAACCCCTAACCGAGAGGGAGGCCTTACATCCTGGTATCATCCTGCTGGCTCTGAAGAGTTCAGTAGGTGAGCTTTCAGAGCTATAAATATTGAGTCCTCAGAGACAACTAACAGGGTGGGTGAGGACATGACAATACCAGCTCCCAGGTCTCTGGCAATACCCTGAGTTCTGGCAAGTGCATAGCTGAGGGTCCTCTGTGTTTGCTTATCTTTTCCTGATTTTTTTTGCCTCTCTCTGCCACCCATTAAGGTCCCCCACAGCATATCCAGAGGGCAAGGACAGCCACACCATTCTCTGCCATGTGTGCTTTAGCTATGCCTGGAGTCCTAGAATAGCACTAGACTGCAGGAGGAGTTTGGAGGCCACCCTGGCCAGTTTTCTTCTTCCTGCCTCTTCACACCCCCCCCCTTTTCTTTTTCCTGTAGGATGCTGCTTTAGGCATCTTTCTTTGGTGGCTGTAGGGCATCTTCCCTGTCTTTTCGTTTAATTTGGCCTTTGGTTCTCAGGGCAGCAGTCTCCCAATCCCCAGGCTCTCTGGGATCCCCTTACACTGGGCTTCAGTCCTTCCAGTGAGCTCAGGTTCTTGACCCTCTCAGCTCAGTCCTGACTGCCTTCCAGCTGCCGAGCCTGCCCTGGTGCTCTTGAAAGTCTGGTTCTTAGTGGTGCTGGTGAGCAGATTAACCAGACAGAGCTCCTTCTCAGTTCTGTACACCCTGAACTCCCACGTAACATCTCTGTCTTAGAGGAGTTATTCTTCCAGCAAGAAGAAATGTCTACAACAGGGTGACTTCATTTTGAAGGGAGAGCAAGACTTCCTCCCAGGCAGAAAGGTGGGATTGGGCCATGTAGCGATCTCCTTCCAGGTATGTTGGTTTATGTGTTTTCAGTTCTGACCAGAGGCCCAGATGACACTTCCTGGTCTAGAGAGGCCACTGGTGGGATCCATCACCTCACCTCGGAGCCTAGGATTGAGCTGGGATGGGGTGGCCCCCACCTCTGTGCTCTCTGCTTGTGTTCTCTAGCAAAGAGTACAGAGGGTTAGCTGCCAAAGTCTGGTGCATTTCAACCGTTTCTGCTTCTGTGTTTTTAGGCTGTTACAGAACAAAAAACATCTCTGTGACCCAGATGTTGCCCTTAAATTCTCAAGCCTGAATTCCAAGCTAGGATGCTCTCCATGGCCCAAGAGGGGTGACATGCTCATTGCCCCTGCCTGTCTTCTCATCCTCCACTTCTCTTCTGCCTGTTTCCTTCTTTCCTCCTTTCTTCCTTTCCTTAATCCTCTTCTTCCTCTTCCTTCCCTCTTCTACTCTCTCCTCCTCCCTACCTCTCCTTCTTTCTTCACCTTTTCCTTTATATTTCTCTTTCTCCTCATCCTCTATTAAGACCTCTCTCATCCAACTTTTCTTCAGAGGTCTCCCCATCCCAGATGAGAAAACTGAGGCTCAGTGAGGTTCTGTTTCTTCTCTGAGTTTCCACAGTGGAACTGATGGCTGATGCTAAATGCAGGCATGGCTGCCTATAGCCCTTCACGGACCAGGTTTCTGTCCACCACATTTCAGGGCTTATTCTCCAGCTTGTTTTTGAATGATCATGTCCATTGGCCATGACTTCATGGCAGTGGTTGTGTACCACCAGCAGCTGACAAGGGTGGGGCCAGATGAGGAGGACAAGACTTGCTGTGGCCTTGTAAGTAGATCTGGAGGAGAGAACACACACACACACACACACACACACACACACACACACACACACACACACGTTGAACACCTCAGCTTAGCGAGGTGAGAGGCAGTGTGTGGGAAGCAGTAAGGTTTGCAGGTACCCAGCACGGGAAGGCTTACCTTGGGGAGGATGCAGAGGCGAGACCAGGTTGTTGAGAGTGAGATGGACCAGGCATTGTTATAGGAGAAACTAGAATACTAATGCCACTAAGGGTGGGAGGGTGATGGCGATTGTGACGAGAGCCACCCCCATTGACCAGTCCTCCTTCCCTGGTTGTGTGTAACCCCTGAGCCCTCATGGTAATTGGTTTCAGGTCAGCACTGTGGAAGTGATTCTTTGTGGTGATCCAGGGTGTGCCTATGCAGACCAGATTCACCCAGGAAGCTTATTCAGAATGCAGAGCCCTGGGCCACCTGCTGTAGCTTCTGGTTCAGGAGATTTGGGGTGGAGATGCCAGCAACCCACCCTTGATCCTGTTGTTGAGGATATGGGACGCAGGAAGTCCATGGGAACCCTCAGGAGCTTCACTGGGTGTGCAGCTCGAGCTCCCAGACACACCAGCCCAGTTTCTGCCCTTCGGGTTGTCTATCGTGCGTCTATCCCTACCCCGGACACAGAACCGTGTGGATGGCAGAAAGGCTTGCTGAGAAGGTCTAAGTACCTCTCTGCTTTAATCCACCTTTCGGAAGTGTGCTAGCACAGCACCAGCAGAGTCATCTACTGAGAGCGTTGCCAAGTGCCAAGGGTGGTTACAAAGTCTCGTGCCTATGGGCAGGGGCTTGTCCAGGGAGCTGGAGAAGCCTGGTAATGCCTGGGAAGTGGGAAAAAGCTGTGTTTGTACCCAGGATAGAGAGGGGCTCCCCTCAGGCTAGTGAGGGGCTCCCCTTAGGGTAGAAGGAGGCTGGGATCTCAAAAGCCCTTTTCCTCTGCTGCTGCTTTTTTCTACCAGCTCTAGTGTGCTTAGTTACGACTGCATTTGGTACTTCCCCAAAGCAGGTCTTTAAGACTGCCGTTGTCTGTTTCTAACCCCTTTCATGGCCTTATATGTAGGCTGAGCTCTGGGGATAGGGGCTTCTGAAGCCCACCTATGAGCCTAGCTATCCTCACGCCCCCCTGGCTTAAGGGAGCAATCTGGGTCTTTTTCTGGTACCCAAGAGCTACTTACCTAGCCAACTCTCCAGTCACCACTTGGTGGATCCTGCAGTTCAGGTTCAACAACCTTGCACCCAGCTGAGGCTGGGGACTAGCACATCTGCCCTCAGCATGCCTTTCTGCAGCCCACTGAATCATCAGCAAAGATGAGATGAGGCCCAGCTGTTGGAGGAAGATGCCAGAGAGTCACAGCCCTCTCTGGGACAGATAAACGCAGGGAAGTGTGTGTGTGTGTGAATGGGGCATCAGAAGTTGTCATGTTGCCTCTGTTGTAAACTTCGACACTGGTGACATTTGGTGTTTTGGTAGTGGGGAGAAAGAGAACAGGTTCTCATCTGAAATATGGCTAGGGGACTTGCCAGCTTCTTGAAGAAAAGAAGGTAAAATGTTCCAGTCCCATGAAAGGGAGAAGGTGTGTTCTCATCCCACAGCCCCTTTGGGTGATGCGACACAGGGGGATTGGAGATCCTTTAGCCTCACTGTGTGGTACAGACGCAGCCTGGTTAAGAGCAGTGGTGGTCTTAGATGGGCACTTAGCCCGAGCCTCACCCTCCTTCTGTATAAAGGGAACCATGGACCTTGCCCAGAAGACTTTGGTAGTTAAGTGTGAGGCCCATGTTGGGAAGGCAGCCTGCACACAGGCTCAGGGAAGAAAACGTTTGCTGTGTATACAGATGTTTGTCTCACTTTGTCCAGATGTTACCTTTTGCCATCCAGGCTCCATGTCCCTGGCTTGGAGGTCTGAGAACAGGACTTTGATTCAGAGATACATTAAAAAAACAAAAAACAAAAACAAAACCCTACTGAAATGTATGTGCATTTTAATTTTTTTATGTTTGAAATGCTTTTTATTTAAATATGACCTAATGGAAATGTGACTTCCTTATATGTGGAACCAGATAATCAATAGTAATATGAAAATGGTAATAAATTATATATGCTTAGAGCTTAGAGTACCTTTGCAGAATGTAACTGAGTGTTTTCCTTAGAATTTCATTCAAAGCAACCATTGACACCAACTGTTTACATATATTCACTGGCCATCAAGAAGTTTCAAAAATTTAGATCACAGGGGCTGGGGAGATATCTATCTATGTATCTACTTCTATGTATCTATGTATCTATGTATCTATCTATCTAAGTATCTATCTATCTATCTATCTATCTATCTATCTATCATCTACCTATCTATCTATTAATCTATCTCAGTGGTAGAGTATTGCCTAGCATATATGATGTCATGGGTTAAACCCCCAGTAGCACAGAAATGAATGAGTGAATAAATACTTAAGCAAAATGGAAGAGATGGATCATGAGAAGACTTATCTGTTCAAAGTGTCTCCAAAGACAGAAATGTATGCTCATAAGAGACTCCAGCCTTTCTCTTGTGGCTATGTTAAAGATTTAATGAAAGGGAAGTAGATCAGGCCAGTTATTGTGATGTCTGCCGAACCACAGGGGGTTTGAGGGATGTTGTGCTCCAGTTTGTAAAGTGAGCATTGCAAGATTGATTATTTTCCTCTCCCCCCAAGAAGAGTGTCCAGCTCCCTTGACTGTATGGGACAGAAGGTGTGCACTGGGTTTAAACACCAAGGAATCAATTAAAATCTTATTAATAGGAATCTATGAGGGCTGGAGCCTACAGAGAGAACATTACTCACTGAGTTTCTTTCACAGGGCTGTTCTCTGTGCCTCCGGGTAAAAGATCCTGAAGGGATGCTTCATTTGATGCTATTTAAGGAAAGTAACATGATCCTACAAAGACTTTGTTTATTCCATTTTAAGTCTCATTCATATATTTGTTCGATGTGTGTTCATTTGTTCAGTATTGGAAGAGGACTAACATGCAATCAGCAGTCAAGGTGTAAATTTCAGAGTGGTGGTTAGTTTCAATCGTCAACTTGACAGAGACTAGAATCACTTGGAAGATGGGCCTCTGGGCCTTTTGTTTCTGTCTTGGCTTTAATTGACAGGGGAAGACTCACACTGTGGGTGACACCATTCTCTAGGCTGGGGTCCTGGACCGTGTAAGTGAAGAGATGAAGCTGTCATCAGTCTCTGCTTGTTGATTGTGAATGTGATGTGGCCAGCGGCTGCAAGCTCCTTCTGCCTTGATTTTCCTGATATGATGGACTGTGCCTTCAGCTGTGAGTCACTGCTGTTGTTTTGTCAGAGTGTTTTATTACAGTAACAGGGAAGGAAACCAAGGCACTAGGAAAGAGAAGGAGAGAGAGAGAGAGAGAGAGAGAGAGAGAGAGAGAGAGAGAGAGACCATTGACTTTCTCCCATGTACTCATTTATTTCTTCAGCTTCATTTCTGTCTCAGGTCAGACAGCCTTCAGTTATACAAACACATTAGGAAATGCTCTCTGTGGTTGTCATCACTGGAGAGACCTGTCAAGTGGAAGGCCCTGCAGGGCTGTAAGGTGGCCCAGACAGAGGTAATGGAGTTGGAGCCAGGGACCAGGCCTTGGGAAGAAGCTGGGTGGTGAGAAGCGAGTCTGAATGGAGAGAATGAGAAAAAAAAAAAAAACACTTAAAGCCCCCACTGACATTATATTCCAAGCCTTTAGGCCTGAAAGCATAGAGAACTTCTGGAAGATTCTCTTGGTGAGTGCTGAAATGTTTCTCCATAGGGTAATGTTAGTCCTAGCAGGAGCTTCTTGAGATTTGATCTTTGTGGTACTTAAACCACGAAGAGTGGAAATCCCTTAGCTACCTTCTATCACACCATCCCAAGAGGACATGGATATGCTCAGACTTTTCTGTGATGACCTGAGTATCTGCAGGTCATAGCATTTACCTCTACCCTTCCTATCCTCTTTCCTCCTCCCTCTTCCTTGGCATTGATTATGTTTTCTCTTTCTGCTTTGCTATTTTTTTCCTATTTAAAAACATTATATTTGCTCACTATAGAAAAAAAAACCCTTAAAGCTATAGAAAAGTAAGAGAGAATAGAAAGATCACTTGCAGGTCCCCACGGTGCCAACTAATGTTAACATTTTGGTGGTACTTTTCCAAATCTTTCCTCAAATAATTTTCCTATTATAACTCTATGTATATGTAATTCCCTATCCTGCTATTTTATTTAATATCATAAATAATTTAAGAGACTCTACAAGTATTGCATGGGCTTGAGTTACCGTAGCGTGTGCGACACTTCTTTTTCTTACTCCTTATTAGATACAAATTATTTTCAATGTTTTTCTAATGGAAATGATACCATGGAGGACATTTTTTTTTGTGGAAAACTTTTCACATAGCAGCTTCTTTTTTCAATGTTGAGGATCAAACCCCTGAACCTTGTGCATGCTAGACAAGTGCTTCATCATTGAGCCAAACTCTCAGCTTTTTAAGAATAACCTTCAACAGTGAAGAACAGAAATGGACTTGCTGAGTCATAGAATACAAACATCATTCATGCTTTTGGTCCAGGTGACCATATATTTTACCACTGTCCATTCGCATGAGTGTCTACATCACAGAAACTTTGTACAGTGAGTGTTACCATCGAATCCCAATCAACCAAATAACTCACCAACAATAAACCTTCATCAATTAACAGTTCTACTGATTAGCGTTTAAGCTTCATGCAGAGGGAGCTATTTGTTGTGTGTGTGTGTGTGTGTGTGTGTGTGTGTGTGTTTCATTGATGCCCACCAGGCACCTAGGATGATCTCAGGAGCTAGCATTTTAGGTCCCCAACCAGTAGTATGAAATACACTTCTAAAGTGTCCTTTTGTGCTGATTATACATTCTTGCCTGACACCGTCAGATATGAACCAAGACTTCCCTTTCTCGGTCCTTTGGAGGCTTGTTTCTTTTAGTGTTTCCCTGGGAACACACCAGGGCAATCAGGGGTGGCTCCCAAGACAGTGCTTCCTGGGGCAGATACTGTCTTATTTCTGAATTCATCTAGGAATCCGTGAATAGGCTCAGCACTGATGCCTTCCTGGTAGGGTCACAGCCACCTGCCATACTCTAGCAGGGCCTTGAACATACCAGAGTTTGTTTATTTATAGTGTGGATGTGGTGCATGTATGCATTCGTGTGGTCTAGTGTGTGCATTTGTGTGTGTGTGTGTGTGTGTGTGTGACACTCCAAGATTGGTGTCAAGAATTTGCCTCAGTCTCTCTACACTTGATTTATCACTGAACCCGAAGCTCATCAGTTTGGCTAGGCTGACGGGCCAATGAGTCCCAAGGATATAGCTGTCTCCACATCCCCAGTCCTGGGGATTGCAAGTGTGTGCTGCAATGTCTTTTATGTGGTTGCAGAGGCTGGAACTCAGGTCCTCGTGCTTATGTAACTAACACTTGATTAACTGTGTGACCTGTCCCCAACATGCCAGGATGGCAGAGGCAGGCAAAGAACTTTTTTTTTTTTTTTTTTTTTTTTTTTTTTTTTAATCAACCCAATCTGCCCTGCTCATCTTTTTCTCCAGAGTCAGATACCAACACAGATGTTTTTATTGGGGAGCCTCACCCTATGATGGCTTGCCTCTTACTTGCTGCTCAGCAGTTCTCATCAGTTCTTTTAGGCACACAGCTTTTAGTTAGAAGCATCTCTGTGTCCCTTGACAACATATTGTGGCATCAATGCCTCTACAGCGGCCCAAATTTTGAGTTAAAATGATAGAATTACAGGGCTCATCTCCTCTTACATTTAGATTCAAGGTTTAACTCATCACCTTTGAATCTACAGCTTGTCAACTGTTCCCAGGGATCTCACATTGGTGAAGGCTTTTGAGATCTGTGGTTTCTTTGGGCTTCGAAAGCTACCCAAAATCTCTGTGCGATCTGTGCCCAAGGAACTATAGAAGATGGCAAAGAAGGGCAACAACAATCTCTGGGTTCATATCCTCTCCAGAGGAGTTTGGTAGTTCTCCTCATGATCACCTGAAAGGAAAGAGAGAACCCAGGAAGAACTTTCTTTTTAAGCTATTCTACTACATAAACTCTAAGAGACTTTTTTTAACAACAAAATGAGAATAAAGGGTAAGTTAATAAATGCCACCTCTTAATAAGACAGCAGTTAAATTGGAGCTGTATGTCATTGACCACCATGAGGAACTACTTTCATAATTGTTTTAATTTTCTCTCTTGGTGTTATGAAGACCTTCATTACATACAGTTCTGCACTAGCACCTTTATTTGTAATGAAATAAAGGTTGGGAGAAAATTGAGGTTAAAACATAGCCAAGCTTCTGATGACAAAAACAAGAAGTAGAGTAAAACTTCAGGAACTGAACTTGAGCTAGGATGCTCTCAAAAAATCAGGAAGGTACATGTCCATCTTCTCTCCTTCACTGGAGCCCTCACCTTCCCCATAAGTGCTTCTTGAATATAGAGTTTATGCTGGGGCTTAAGTTGAGTGCACAGAAAGACATAGCTAAGTTTGATTTACTCATGTTTCAATTTTTAGAACAAATATTTGTCAGAGATAACTGTCTAAATATTTTTATGGTTACATTGACGTTATTCTCTTTATTAAAAAACAAAAAGAGGGGCTGGAGAGATAGCTCAGTGCTGAAGAGCACTGGCTCCTCTTACAAAGGACTCATGTTTGGTTTTCAGCACTGACATGGATTACAACCATTTACAACTTCACCTCCAAGGGATCCAACACCCTTTTTCTGGCTTCTGTGGGAACTGCACACATACAGTGCACATACATACATACATACAGGTAAACATACATGTATATGAAGACTAGTAAATAAATAAAATAAAAAATGACAAAAGATCTGAGTGTAATGGTGCACACCTTTTCTTCCTGCTTTTGGAAGGCAGAGGCAGATGGATCTCTGTGAGTTTAAGGCCAGCCTCGTCTACATAATGAGTTGTTCCAGGACAGCCAGAGCTACATAATGAGACCCTGGCTCAAAAAAACAAAGTCCCCCAAAGGAATAGTAATAATAATGATAATAGTAATAGTAATAATACACATAAACATATCTGTTCTTTGAAGACACCGAATTCTCCATGATATATATATATATTTTTCATTTGCTAATCAAAATCTATAGATTTACAAAATTCTTAGTTTCTTCCTTTACAGTAGAAAAGCTCCATGGCACCATGTGTTTCTTTGCTATTCTTTTTGTGTTGAGACTGAGGTCACATGCACGCTAAGTATGTGTGTGTGTGTGTGTGTGTGTGTGTGTGTGTCTGTGTGTGTGTGATGGGAATAGCAGGATCTGGTCATTCATCTTGGAAGGAAGTTTCTCTTTTGCAACAAAAGCCAAAGGAGATACTATTAAAAGAACTTGCTCCCTCTCAGTGGACGATAGATGGTCGTCATCATTTATGGGCTATTTGGTCAGTCCATTAGAGGACTGGTTTTTATGTACGTGGATTTTCTGTGACTCCTAGACTCGAAGACCAGACAGCCATGAGTGGGGAAGGTTTTAAAGAGAAGCAATGTCTGTGTTTCCCTCACAGAGAGATGAATTTGGAACTGCCAAATAACCACGACAGTCGACATCGTTATCTGAGGTTGGGAGGTTTCTTGCTAAGCAGTCTCCTGGGCCTCAGGGCTTTTATCAGAAGGCTCTGGAGTCAGGATACACTTTGACTTCTGGCACATGGCTCCTGACCCATGGAGTTCCAGAGCCAGCCTGTGAGGCCAGGAGCTCACAGAGGGCTGACTGCATGTGCTGGTGTGGGTGAATTTTAAAAACTCATTTGTGGCTCTCAGCATTTACAAACTACGATAGGTTTCAATGTGTCTGGCGTCATCAGCCTCCTTTCTAACAAACTTGAGCTACAGAGACACTGTTGGTCTTCAGCCAAATAGCAGTCAAACCGCAGTTCAGTGAGGCCTTGAGTGTTTCTGCTTATGATTCCGGAGAAGTCTTGAGAATTTTCTGCTTATGATTCCAAAGCCGAGGTGTGACCTGGGTTCCCTGGAACTTATAAATGCCATCTGACTCAGGTCCGGAAGAAGTGTTGAGGATGGCTGTGAGCAGAGCAAACTAGCGCCCTTGGAAACAAAGCCTTGGAAGGAGGCAGCTTTCAAATGAGAAGAGATTTGTTGAGCTTTCGTGAATATTTAAAAGAAGTCCCTAATCTAGTAACTTCTGAGCTATGCCTCAGAAAACAATCCTTCTTGCAGTGAGTGGCTGTGCTCATAACACAAATAATGCACTTACCCGGGGAACCCAATGCATTGTCTCTGCCTGTGAATCGACGGGGCCACACCTTTCCATGAACTGAAGAAGCCATGCTTGACTCAATTCCCATGCATAACTGAGAAGAACCATTACTTGCTTCTTAATACAGATGTGGCTGCTGCAGACATTGGGGTGGGTTTCATTCCAAAAGCATATCTCTAGGAAGCTGTGTTTCAGCCATTGGAGGGGCTGTGTCTTTGTGTGGCCTTGGGCCCCTCGTGAGGACAATTCCTGTCTGGCAGAAAGATGGAACTCCATATATTTGGGAAGCAGCATTTTGGCCGAGAGAGGTTGAGAACTGAATGGAGTCAACATACCACCATCACGAGGAACGTCAGCCACGGTGCTACTGTGGACAGTGAGTCAGGAAGGAGTCTGGGTTTGGACTCTTGGTGAACACACTGGGATTACCATCATTAAAGACAGGGCCCCTGGGTAGTTGGGCACTGCTTGGAGCCAAGTTTGGAGCTGTGGATGACATTTCACTTAATTTCACATTACTCTCTAATCTGGAAGTGTTTTGGAATTCAAACGGCTCATGTGCGTGTATGTCTCTCTCTCTCTCTGTGGCATTTTGTGTACTATATTTGTATGTATAGTGTATGCATGTAGTGTGTGTGTGTGTGTGTGTGTGTATAGAGTGTGTAAGTATGCCATGTGTGTAGTGTGTGCGTATAGAATGGGTGTTCATGTATGTGTAGTGTGTATGCCATATAGTTGTGGTGTGTACTCTGTGCATGTAATAGACGTGTACATAGTATGTATGTGTATATGTAGTGTGTATGTGCATGCATGCATGTGTGTGTGCATGCGTGTAGTGAGTGCATGCATATGTGAATGTCCTAAAAATAAGATCCTTCTTTTTGATGACTTTGTTTTTCTTTATGAATGATATCAATGTCTTTGGTATCTAGAATCTTTTTCAAGAGATCTGTGTTGGCCAACGGAGGTGTTCTAGTTTGCTTCTTGACTGCTTTGATAAATTATCTACTGAAACCAACCAGCGGAGAAAAAGGTTTATTTGGTTCAGACTTCCACGTCACAGTTCATCATTCAGGGAAGCCAAGGCAGAAACTTGGAGACAGGAACTGAAGCAGAAGCCATAAGGAGTGCTGCTTGCTGGCTTGCTTCCCTAGCTTGCTCAGCCCGCTTTCTTATGCATCCCAGGCCTACCTTACCAGGGATGGCACCACTCATAGTGGGCTGGGCTTTCTCCTATCAATCATTAATAAAGCAAGTGCCCCACAGGTTAATCTGATGGAGGCAGTTCCTTCTTTCCAGGTCACTCTACTTTATGTCAAGTTGGCAATAATCAACCAGTACAGATATCATGAAATACTGAGGGTTGAGTTAACTTTCCGTGTCTTGGTGACTATTGAAGTACAGATAACACAGGTCTATGATGCAGGACCTGACTCTTGCTTGCTTGCTGTTCTATGGGACACACGAAGGCAGAAGGAGTGTGGCCCCCACAGATGGATTTGAATGAAACGCTATGTATAGCTGGAACACTGGGAAGGTTTGGCAGAAAATCTTTAATCTCTCACCCAGCTTTTGTTGCTGTCCTCTAACTGTGATTGCCTCGGGAGAAGCTAGCCTCCCTCTCAAGGTTGGTCTGTTGCTGCCGTGCACTTCCCTGAGCTGGAGTCTGCAGTGTCCCTGGCCTCCAAGATTTCACCCTTTGTCCTTCTCAATATACTCCAGGAATCTGCACTATTGAGCAGGCATCTGTCTGTTTGCTTTAATGAAGGTGACAGGGTTGGTAATTGTCTATTAAATGCTTTATTCAATAGTGTCATAGCTAGAGGGACCTCTGCAAAAAATAGCCATTTTTTTTTGTTTTTTTTTTTTTAGCATTTCACATACGGTTTTACAACACTTTAGAAACATAGCTTAAAGCATTCTTTCTTATTTTCTAAAAGATCTCATAACCTAGAGCAATTCTGGTGACAGCCTTTTCCCGAAACTCGTCTTGGATGCCCAGTTCCTTCTCCTTCCCCCTAGATACTCCCCTAGGAGTGTGTGCCCACTTCCTCTTGGTTGGCATGCTGTCTTTAGCCTCCTGGATTTTGTTCCATTTCCCTTTTCCTTAGTTATTCTTCAGCCATGAGCTCACTTAACATCCTGGCTCCTTCACCCTTGTATTCCAGCCTGGCTCCTTCAACCTGTCTCAAGTTTCTGCATGCCTCCTTGTCACCTTAAACTCTGTGCATCACGTTTGGATGGCCTCTCTCTCAGTGCTTTCTGCCCAGCACAGTAGTTGTGCTGCTCCAGCTCTCAGCTGCAAGCATAAGGGTTCATAAAGAAGATTTGTGTGTGTGTGTGTGTGTGTGTGTGTGTGTGTGTGTGTGTAATCTTTAACTGTTAGTGTTTGAAGGGATCTTGGGGGGTACTCCTCTGGCCAGTCCCCCAAAGAGACAAGTGTCCCACTTTACCTTCAGAGAATGTGAAGATGGACATTAAAGCAATATTTAGGGACTTATCACTTATTGCTTGTAAATATCACTTACTGGCTCATCACACCTGAGAATAAAATAGAAAGGATAAGCCCAAACTAGATTTCTTGATTCAATAAAAAGTGAGCATGTGCAGAGGTAAGATTTAGTACAAATCATGAAGTAACCACACAGAGTGCTGTGAAAATAGAGGGTGATCTAGGGACCCTGAATTGTGCCTTAGGGGAGACGGCAAACTCATCTAAGAAGCTTTTTTTTTTCTTGATTTACCAGAAATTTGCTTTCTGGATTCCCAAGAGAAGACTGCATTGTGGGACCCTCAGGCCACCCCTCCAGTTGATTCCTAAGGCTGAGGAGCCACAGGGAGGTGTCAAAATGCATCCTCTCCTATCTGCACTATATCTCCTCATAAGCTCAAGGGGGCTGAGTAACAGTCCAGGATTTCTGGGGGAGCCTGGTACCTGCCTGGAGACCCACCTTGGAGAGCAAAGACAG
This sequence comes from Meriones unguiculatus, assembly GCF_030254825.1. NCBI lineage: Eukaryota > Metazoa > Chordata > Mammalia > Rodentia > Muridae > Meriones > Meriones unguiculatus. The sequence continues at coordinate 13,295,042 of NC_083349.1, forward strand.
GGGTGAGGATTGGCTCTGGGCTCCCTGTTCTTTGTTCTATGTGCTAATGTGTCTAGTGTACTGCCCTCACTCTGTTTTCCCATGAGCATCCCTCATTTCTCTGTCATGAAGGATCAGCTATTCTACATCCATAACATTGTGTGTGGAGCAATTAAATTGTGCTTGGCTTATTACGATCATGTCAATGTTCATGAGTCCATTCGGGCAGAGCTAGCCATACCCCAATGGGGTGCTGATAGAATCTTGCCCCTTGCTAACAGAATCTGGGATTTCAGGGGAAACCCTTCTAGGACACGAGCAACACCTATGTGAGCCATCCCTGACAATTCTGTTCTCTTTTGTTGTAGTTGAACTTCTGGTTGTCACATGATCTTGATCTAGAAAAAAGAAAGATCTTTGAGGATTCTGACGGAGGCTAAGAAGTTTTTCCTTATTAAAAAAAGAGAGAGGATAATGAGGAGAAATAATTTTTTTTTACCTGGACCACTGTTATGGGATTGATGGTTGGCACTGCTGCAAACATGTTTTCACCATGAGGGAGTTCTTCTTGAAGGTGAATGAGGAGACTGAAGGAACACACTGATTTTCCTACACTGCTGAGTCAGATCTCTGGGGATACCCACCTGCAGAGATCATGTTAAACGAGATAATACTGCTATCACTTACATTATTAATTTTAAATTAATTTTATATTTAGGCTAGGTCCCCTAAATGATATACAGCTTCTTGTGGCTGCCATGTCCTAGAAGTTGCTTTGCTTTGCCCATGGGAAATGTTGCTGGTGATCACCCACCATGCTAGATAGTTTTAAGTCAACTTGACCAAAGCTAAAGTCATCTGAGAGGAGAGAACCTCAATGAAGAAAATGTCCATAAGATCAGGCTGTAGGCCAGCCTGTAGAGCATTTTATTAGTTAGTGATTGATGGGGGAGAGCCCAGTCCATTGTGGGTGGTGCCATTCCTGGGCTGGTGGTCCTGGGTTCTATAGGAAAGTAGGCTGTGCAAGCAGCAAGTCAGTAAGCAGCACCCCTCCATAGCATCTGCTTCAGCTCCTGCCTCCAGGATCCTACCCTGTTTGAGTTCCCTCCCTCACTGGTTTTGTTGATAAACAGTTACATGGAGCCGTGAGTGAAATAAACCCTTTCCTCCCCAAGTTGCTTTCGCTCATGTTTCATCACCGTAATAGTAACCCTCAGGAGGCCACTCACCTTGGTTTTTGTATTCCAAATCTTTATCTCCTAAACAGTTCATGCTGGGGAGTATTTTCCACTTTTGTCAAAGATGCCCATTTCTCATAGATGGGAGTCTGTAAATTACATTCAAGAAAAGTGGTCCCTCAGCTTGGCAGCTAGGCCAGGATTCCTTTCCCTAACTCTGATGACTGAGGGCCCACTGAATGAGGGACAGATTTTCTGTACAGTCTGTGGGAGGCTGGAGATGCTTGCTTCTTGTCTATTCCCTGGCATCCTAGAAGTCTTCTGTACTCTCATGTGAACTAGGGAAAGGAGAAGCTGGGGAGCCACGACTGATGGAGAGGCCTGCTAGACTCGGGGGAGGATGACTTGGAGCAGATTTAACATTGTTGTCAGGAAAGTCTGAATCCACGGCGGATAGTCTCTTCCCACCTCCTTGTATGAAATGTCTCCAGAGCTGAGTCTCCCGAAGGGCATGTGCACATGATTGTCCCTTCACATTGCTCATGGTACAACAGGCTTGTCCTTCTTTTGATAGAGCTTCAGTGATAATCCTTTCATTGGCCTTCTGTTTGGAGTAATGATGTCATGTTTTATAAGCTACATGGTGAACGGTGATGATTCAACATTGTAAGATGCTCCTTTCTGGCAGTTGTTGATTGGTGGGCTATTATTATTATTATTATTATTAAAATTTAAAGATAGAGTCTCACTATGTAGCCTTGGCTGGCGTGGAACTTTCTACATAAACCAGTTTGGCCTTGATTTTATACAGATAGACCTATCAAGAGCTGGGATTAAAGGCACCATGCCCAGTAACACCCTGTTTTTCTCTTTCTTTCTTTCTTTCTTTCTTTCTTTCTTTCTTTCTTTCTTTCTTTCTTTCTTTCTTTCTTTCTTCCTTCCTTCCTTCCTTCCTTCCTTCCTTCCTTCCTTCCTTCCTTCCTTCCTTTCTTTCTTTCTTTCTTTCTTTCTTTCTTTCTTTCTTTCTTTCTTCATGAGTTCTGGGATTGAGCTCAGGTTCTTCTGTTCTCGGGAACTATATTACTGACTGGTCCATCTCTTAGCCTGAGTGGGAACTAGTATGAGAAGGACAGAACATCAAAGGTTCTTGTTTCTGGTTCTGCAGTGCTTGTGGTTATGTCCAGAAACATTTATGGTTAATATTTTTTCAGAAATGACAAGATTTTTTTTAAAATGAAAACTACCACAGAGTTCCTTTTCCATGGTTACAGTTTTTCAATGAACTCATAATTTTGGAATGATTTTAGGTTTTAGAAAACTATAGGTTAGTTACCTGGGGTTCCTGCCTTTCAATCACCCAGCTTCCCCCAGTGTTCCTGTTACAGGATCATGGTTTAGTTACAGATAGTCACAGATTTCTACTTGCCCGTCACCCCTCTTCCTTCAGTGTTCACATCATACTTGCAGTGCATTTGTCAAAACAAGGAAGGTAACAGGCACCAGAGACTATGAAATGAATCTGCAGACTTTATTTGGACTTGCTTAGCTTTCTTATTTTCCCACCCCTATGCCCACATCTGTCCCTATTCTCTTCCAGAATCTGGTCCAGGATTGCATGTCCTATTTTCACTAGGCCACATTTAATTTTATTTGGGGGACAGTTCCTTTTCCCCACCCAATCTTTGACACACAGCTTTCAGTCATATAGTATCATGTTCATTTGTGGCTTTCTAGCCACTAAAATGTCATTCCTGTCATTGGATATAGGAGGCATCTTTAATGTCTCTTTAATAAAGTCCCCAACTTCTGAACAGGGTCTGCAGTGCTGGGAAACTTGGACAACATTTGAAGGCAGTCTGGGCCATATGCCAGATATTTAAGGTGGCTTCCAAATAAAATTTGGGGAAAACTATTCCCTTGAGACCAGACAGTATAAATCCTCATGAGTTAACAAAAAATCTTTTTTCTTTGCATGCTAATTTATGAATTTTCATATTCCTTATTTATTGGCCCAAAGGTTGTAAAGGAAGTGGATGCTTGTTTTCATCCTTTCGGTGCGAAGATTAGCAGATGCAGCCTCAAAAACATCCTTGATAGCTTTTATTTTACCATTCATAACCTTTCCTGTGATTACCCAAGTAATCCAATTGGGAAATTAATTGCTTGAGCCTGTAGGTTCTGTGTACAAGATATAGAAGGGGTATCATCAGCACACAGTTCCGTTTGATGATTGTTTAAGATAGACCCACTCTTGGGATTGAGTTTTGCATCCACCAATGCCAGCTGTAGTCTATGGGTCTTGGGTGGAGGCTAACCTTAGATCCTGAACACACAGTTTGCATTTTTCCCAAGCTGAGCCAGGCTTTGCTCAGATCATAGAGCAACATCAGACGACGAGAAAGATGGCAATCAATTATGCTGTCTTGGGGACACCCTTTCTGGCCCAGCTGGCATGTTTCTCAGGGAAGCGCTACATGCACGAACATCCCTTTCATGTATGTTATCATGCCTGTGTTATTACCCCACTGTCTAATGGAGACACTTGGTTAAGGCCATACAGCCTCACCAGGGTAGCCAACATATAGATGTGTACAAACAGAACCACGGTTGGGAACTTTCAAATGAATTTATATATATATATATATATATATATATATATATATATATATATATATATACACACACACTCATACATATGCACATCTACTATATACATATATCAATACAAAATGCATATATATATATACTATGAATAGTATCCATAAACACACAAATATATAAACTTTCAAATGCATTAGTTAACGGATATTAACTAATATTTTAGCACACATACGTGTGTGTATATGTGTGTGTCTGAGTGTGTGTGTATGTACACTTGACCCCCAGCTTTCTTGGAATTAAAATAAAATATTTTAAGCTATTGATAAAATGTGCCTGCACTTGGTGCTTAACTCTGGGCCAACTTAGCTTCTTCTCCACGGCTTGGGAACTGAGGATCAAAATCTGCTTTCCTCTCTGAGCTTTCTCAGCCTTCTTGTGCAGCCACTACCTTTCCACCCCACGGCCCCTCAGTGCCTAGAATCTGACCTCATTTTTCGTGGATCACAAACTGCTTTGCTGAGATCTCAGTTTTCCTCTAAGTATGGAACTGTTTCCCCGAGCCCCACACCTTTTTGCAAGAGGTGACAGAAGCTGGTAGAAGCTTCATGCACCTCATCTAGCTAGCAGGGCAGGTAGATACGGCACGTGTGCGTGTCCCTTAGGTAATCGGTTTGGACGATGCTTCACACATGCCCCTCTGATAGTGAAGTTGTCAGGTGTTCCGTGCATGCTCTGGAGCTAGTGAAGTTTGCAGAGGCTTGGTGTGTGCATCTTTAGCTGGCGAGACCAGTGGATGTTCTGTAACTCTTAACCAGTGGAGTTAGAGGGTGAACTGTAACTCCCTTTCTCTATAAGGCCTGAGAATGCTCCGTACATGCTCCTTAACTGAGGGTCGTAGATGTTCTTTTCTTGACCCTTAGCTGGCGAGGGGCACCACGTGCTGGGACATCTGTGATGTACCACCTACCATGCATTCCCTTCTACACCTCCCCACAACCTCTATAATTCTCCTGACTTTGAGCAGAAGGCAAAGAGAGAACTTGAATAGCTGGCCTGGGTCCCAGAGTTCCTTACTGGCTAAGCCAGAAGTGGACCCTGCATTTGTTAGCATCCTGGAGCCTTACTTTCATTTCCTCTTCTAGGACCAGATCTGCAGCCAGACAGGAGGCAGACCCTGGGGAGACCATGGTGAATACATTTTGCTCATCAATAGAATGTTCTTCCTTAAATGAGGAAGGATTGGTTTGTCTGCAGCAGGCTGGCTGACTGCAGACTCTCCCAGTCTATTGTCTCGCTGCCCCTTGATCTCTAAGCCACTTTATCGCATTACGGACTGCCATCTCTACACCCTGAAATTGATTTTGGAACAGTTAAATTTCCCTCTGAATGGAGTAATATAACATTCCAGTGCTGCCAACATCTTTCCGTCCTATGAAGGTGATGAGGAAATGCTGTCAGCTCAGAGAAACATCTGATCCTTTTCACTGGTTACCTGAGGACTCTGACCCTCCCCATCTACACACGCACACACCTCATCTAGGTGGGGCTCCTTCCCCCACAGCAGAGCTAACTGCACCTGCCTCTGACTGCTTGGGCTTTCCCCCAAGAGATGAGCGGCTGTAGCCAGCATGCCCATCATTTTGGGTGTCACCATGTTCCCAGGATTAGTGTGGACATTTCTAAAAGCTGGGAGAGGAGGAAGAAGAAAGGACAGAGGACATTCTAGGCTCCAATCCTTCTATGGGCTTCTCAGACAGATGCATTGGCCTGAACTTAGGCCCTTCCATTCTTGGCTGATCTTGTCTCTATTCAGAAAAGGCTTTTTTTTTTTTCCTGTTGGTTTTGCATGATCTGGTGATCCTCCTTGGGGTATAGCATGTGCTGGTGGAGCAGGCTGCACCCTGACTGGGACTGAGGAAGTGTAAAGAAGAAGCTGGAACCATTGTTCAGATAGCTCAAGTCCTCTCCCACGTGGTCATAAAGCCTGTCTTGGTAGCTAAGTTGACAAGATCTTTGTGGGCAGCGCCGTCTCTCTCACAGACATGCAGCACTGCTGGGCAGCACACATAGCAGCTCGGTCCTCCGTCAGCACTGCAGGTTGGAGTGCTCTAAACTGATGGCTTCTGTTTTTTTGTTTGTTTGTTTGTTTTTAAGATTGCTGTTGCTCATTCTCTGTCATTACCTCGGGTTCAACTTACCAGGTTCACTGCTCTCTGTGCTGACTCAGTGGGATCCATACCGCACAGATTCTCCGCGCCAGAGTCATAAGGGAGTCTCCCAGAGTCTCATCACCTCCCTTGCTGAGATGTGTTCTGAATCCTTCCATTTTGCCTGGGCAAAGTCTTCCTTGTTAGTTATGACTCGGTCTCTGGAAGGAGTTTCCTCACTGGCTCTTGGTTTTGGGGTAGCAGGCATCAAGCCAAAGTACAGCCAGCATTGTGAGAATAAAAGTACTTCTGAGTGTCAAGTGCCTTGGAGGGTTTCAAAGTATCCCCTGGGCTGCTCTTTTATTATTGACTATACTGGCTACTCAACCCAGTGCTCATGGGACTGGGATGAGGCTCCATGGAAGCTGGTCCCTCGTTGGTGATAACCTGAGGGAGTGGCCCACTCGTGGTAAACTCTGTGCATTCCTCCTGGGGAAGATGCTGAGGGGCCACATGAAAAGGCTTCTTGGCTCTTCCGGAAGCCCAGAGGGGAGCACAAGCAGACATACTGCCACTGTCTCTCAGCCACATCCCACTCCTCCTCCTCGAAGGGGCACCCTTCGTTCTCTGAGCGCCTCTGTCCCCTCATGGCCTTCCTCCATGTTCCCTCCACAGTGGGAGGCTTTTTGGTCCACGTTTGGGGCTGTTGAGACTGGAGGGGGCCTAGCGGGAACAACAGGGTCTTTGCTGCAGGCTATATTCCAGAGGGAAAAATTGGAACACTTGAGAGCCAGAATAAAACATGAATGTAAAATGCAAGAGAGGGGAAATTTCCAGGGAGCGTTTGCCTACTATCACGCTAATAGAGCGAGACAAGCAGGCTGGTGGGTTCCAGGCACTCAGATGTAAGCTCCTAGCTTCCAGGGGAGGCAGGATGAAGGGCACGGGCCTCCAGGTGTGAGAAGGTGGGTTGGAACCCACTCCATCTCCATGTTGTCCTTATAGCCAAGGCAGAGGGCTGTGAAGTCCCTTTTGTAACCAACCAGCTGGGACAGCAAGGGGGCTCCGAAGAAGGAAGGCTGCAAGGAGAAGCTGAATCCAGAGGCCTGCCATGTGGGGGCAGTAGCTCTAAAGATTCCCAAGGAGGAGCCACTGCAACAGAGAGGCACCGGCCCTGGCTGCACACATGCTCACAAGCAGGCCAGACATTTTACAATAGAATAAAAATCCCATTTTAATATCAATCCAAAGTTTCCATGTCTATCCTTTCATATTTAAATTTATCCCCAGAAAATTATGCAACACAGTTAAGACTCGGGTGAAAGAAACTGATAAAAGCGTAGAAATCACAGCCAGGGTGGAAGAACCCTCAGAAACATCACAGTATGTGGGTGATTTTCTGAGCGGATGAAGCTGGGCTCACAGTTTATGCTGGGAGTGTTTGAGCTAAATTAAGTCGTGAGGGGAGATAATACAATGCACAATCATTTTAAGGTAATTGAATCATGAAAACTAAAAATTTGGAAGAAAACAGATATTTTACTTAATAGAAACCATCTGTACCGTACAGTAGGCAAATTGTGTAAAAATGAATAAAAGTGTCTCTGGAGGAGAGTGGCTCGGGCACCGGAGTCTGTAATGAAGATGTATATGGGCCTTTTAGCACTTGCATTGTCTATTAGAGGAGGTAAATCGCAGTAGCGGATAAGGGAAACAGTTACAAATTTTATTACCATCATCTGACTGATGACAAATGTAGCAATAGAAATAACACATAGGAGATGGGTCTGCTCCCGGCCCCACTGCCTTCCACTTCCGTGCCCGTCTTCGCAAGGAATCGTTATTGAGCGAGGGTCACCAGGACCCCTTTGTCTAGTTACTATTGCTTTAGTGGCTGCTACCCACGAGGACCATCTTTTAACTTGTTTAGGCTCCGAATGTGCCGTTTGATTTGGCTCCACCGGGGAGGCAGCTAATTGAAACATTTCTGGAGTGGCTTTTGTGCCTGACTTTTGGCTGTAGGGACACAGGCGGTTGATCTCCAAAGTGTTCCTTTGCTCAGACTGACCCGCATCAAAATACGTTTATTTGACAGGATACTTTTGTTCTGGAAACTGGGCTGACTCACTCTGTAAGCTGAAGGTCGAGGAGCTGCGATTTTCAAAACAGGCACTTACTTGTTCCTAATCTGCAAATTAACTAAATAATCACAACCGCTAATTATTCAGTATCAGGCCTGGAATACAGAGGGCTTGAGTAATAATCAGCTTTTTAAATTAAGTTGGTGACAACCACTATTAGCTGCTGTGATTTAATAATCCCAATAAATGTGCACATTCGAAAAAGGGGCTCTCTGTAATTTTTGTCCCAGCATTTGCAACTGAATCTGTTAATGAAGGGAGCACAGATGACGCCATAATAGGTAAATAACAGGCTCCTCCCGACACCCAGAGCCATCCGGATGCCTGAAGCAGGAACTGATGAAATCAACTTTCTAGTTCCGTGTGTTCCGATGACTCAAGGCCAGGAAGAGAATCTGATTCCTTTTGGATATTATGCATTTTGGGGCAATAAGAAACAGATCCCATTAGCAAATATGTAAAGGCCTCCCTTAAGAGTTAGACTTGGGCAAATTTAGAACAAATGAGATGCAATTTTCTGTCTTACAGGCTTGCCTGTTTTACCTAATAGTATAATAATGAATTGACTTCAACAACTGATGTTGGGGAAAAAGAGGCAGGCCTGGTGTGGAGGGGACATATGCAGTGGGGGACTCGTCTCCCCTTCCACCCTGACTTTGTGCTGTTTCCTGACCTCACCCTGAACTCCTGGGAAAGTCACCTCACCCTCACAGAGCAACCCTGGCTAGCAAAGATAGGCTGTGAGGAGAGAGATCCGTGTGGACGCCACTGTAGGGCAATGGCTCAGAGCCGGCCCCTCTCTTGCTGTCTCCTCTCTTCTGCCTCTGTCTCCCCACTGCCGATAGCACAATTTTTAGTGGTCAATTGAAATTTTATGGCTAAGTTATTTAAAAAACACCATAGAAGAGCTAAATGAGGGAAGGATGATGGAAATGCCGTTTTTCTTTTTAGCATAATTACTCTTGATAGCAATTTGAACTAATTTGCATTAAAACACCCATTTAGCCAAGCTGCTGAAAATGGGGACTTACTGTGTGCAGTTCATAAGACCTTGAGACTCCTCCCAGTCGGTGTTCACTTTAAACTATGAAGCCTTGGAAGGTAGTGCTCCATACATCGATCTGGTGGGCCGGGTTTGCCCTCAGCTACCCAAATGGCCTGCTGGGTCCCATGGCAGAGGGCATATCTTTCTCACAGCTGCACTTTGCAAACTTGGAGAGTAGGACAGAGGACGGAGTAGACACCGAGGTTCCTTCCCTTCTCAGGGTGATCTTTATGTGATTGTTTATTTTTCAAAGCAAAAAAGTTACTGACAGAAATACTTCAGTCTCTGCACTGTCTAGAACTTCTGTTTTTTACGCACATGTAAGCGTACGTTTTTCTTAAGCAGTGATAGGCTTTGAGGTGTGACACTACCACACAGTTTCCTGGCTAATGGCTATGCCCTGTGCCACCCAGGCCAGGTTATGTGAGCTGGCAAGGGCTGGGCTTTGTGTTTGTGAAAAGTGCTACAGCTGTTTCCCTGCCTGCCTGTGTTCTGTGTATCTGTCTGCCTCTATTTGTCTTCCCGGTGCTGCACCTGCATTTTTGTTTCAGAAAAAGAAGATTTAAATCTGATGAGAACCTGGGGATCATTTGGACCCTCTTCTATCTTTTTTACTTTGTCTCTTTGCTGCAAATCTTCTGTCCACCCTCACCTGCCACATATTTGAAGACATTTGAATCTAAAGGAAAAGGAGCTGAAATTCAAAGCAGGCATTTCTGTGGTTCTAGCAGTGAAGTGTAAAGGGAGGTGTCCACTGGGTACAAGGCCTAGGTGGAATCCCTAACTTTCAATTCTGTATATCTCCCTGCCCTTACCGACCGGGACAGTACCCTTATGGCCAGTAGCATTTTCCTTTATTTGGGCCAGTTCCCCAAATGCCCACACTCTCCGAATCCATATAGCATGTACACATGCTCCTGAACAGAGAAAATAATTTCTGGAATTAGAAGCTACAGCTGCAACCAGCCAAAGCCAAGTACAGTATTTTATTCCTGTCCTCACTTCCTCTTCCCTTTCCTCCCTCTACTCCTGTCTTCTCCCCTCCCCTTTCACTCCTCCTTTCCCCTTCCCTCTTCTCTTCCTCCCTCACTTTTCTCTTTCTCCTTTTCTACATCTCCCTTCTCTTGTCATAAATAAGCACTTTTGGATTTTCAGCCCTGAAAATCCAGCCCCTTCCTGCCCACCTGTAGGCTGGACAGAGCACAGCTCCACAAGGTCAGAGCCACCAACAGCGTGACTAGGAAGGTGACCCATGGGGCAGGGTGGGAGTCAGGCTCTTCAGCAGCACCCTGGTTCTCAGGGCTGAGACCCTTCTGGCATCTGGGGACCTTACAGAGGCTGAGAAGCCCCCAGTTGGAGGAAGAAAAAAGGGGAGAAAGGCAGTGGGCAGCTCCTGCTGCATTCCGCTGGGAACCGGCTGCCTTGACTGCTTTCAAGCACAAGATGGCACCCTTAAGCTGTCAAAGGAGCTGGCCTCCTCAGGAAACAGGCCTCTCTACCCTGGCCAGCTGCCTGTCTCCACAGAGGCTCAAGAGGGAGAAAGTTGATGTCCCTTCCCAGTACCCACCAGGAAGGGGTTCTGCCTCATTCTCCCCAGGGCTATGCAGCTGCACAAAGGCCCACCAAGCAGAACCCTTGCTGTCAACCCAGGAACTTTCCCCTGTGGACCCTTGCAGACCTGTTACTTACAGCTGGGGCTCTCAGGCTTTGTTTCCTGAGTTGGAATAAAGGAAATAGTACAGGGAAGGAGGCTTTGTCCCACAGGACAAACCAGCCCCTGAGGACAGGGTCTGGTGGGGTTCCCTGTTGTCCGGGATGCCCCACCAAGCTGATGGACAGCCCTATCATTTTTCACCCGACTGTGGCCCAGAGCCACACTGGCAAAGAGTTATCAAGGTGGGGTCTCTGGGCAGGCAGAAAGCCCTCAGGGTCTTCTCCCACTGGCCTGACACCCTGAGCACACAAGAGCTCCTCTGTGGGAGGGGAAGCTGTTTCTTCTGGATCCCAGGTCTCCCTCGGCCATGATTAGCCACCTGTCTGCCTGTGAGTCCCGGAGGACAGGGATCTGCGAGGGCCAGATGCCCATCGCTGACCAGCAAAAGCTACCACTGCACAGGGTAGAGATTCAGATCGGCCCCAGAGATCAGCTCTGGGACTTGGGAACTGAAGAGAAAAGGCTGGGGTTGTGCCGTATGAGCCAGACCAGGAAGCACGTTGAGAGTAGGTATGAACACCTGCTGCACAGATGAAGGGGCTTGGGCAGGTGCTCATGCTAGCGAGCTGATGACGGTACCAAACAGCATGTCCAGCCACAGCGCTACCCTCTGTGAGAGGACCACAGCGGTCCTTACATTGTGCCTCACATTGCAGGGAGCACTCTCACAGTATACTAGACTCCATAAGGTCATGGCAGAGTTGAAAGTTTTCTGGTTGTCTATCTATGAACACACACACATTGGCCTATGTGTGTATATATATGGAAAGCATTATCAACAGCTCTCTCTCAGGGAACAGTGTGGATTTAGAAACTCCTGGAGCTGGTTTTCACTTGGCCGCACCACCCTAAATGCAGATGGCTTTTGGCAGTCGCTTGACCTCTCTGAGCTTATTGGTTAATGGGATGAAAATGGTCCCTTTAAACTTCAGGGAGACAGTAGACCTGAAAGCCACTGGGTGGGGCCTTGCAAATGCTGGTGGTTCCTGCGAACGTCTTTGTTTTCTCTTGCACGCTTCCTGATCACTTTGTCACTCTGACGTGGAATCTCATCTGCATCGTTCTCCCAACAGCGGCTGTGTTTTAGAGACCATCAGTATGTATTGGTGGACTCCTGAGCCCATCATGGGCCACCTTATATGCTCTGTCAGTGAGTGCAGTAGCTGGACATGTGGCGGGGAACAGGATTGCTGCTCTGTCACCCGTGTCTGTTGGAAGCCCTGACTCACTTTCCAGTGTGTGTGTTGCAGACACGTGTATCCATGTTTTTCCTGTGTGTGTGTGTGTGTGTGTGTGTGTGTGTACCTGTGCAGGTGCACCTGCACAGAGATGCGCATGCATGCGGAAGCTCAAGGCCAATGTTGGGAACCATTCTCTCCACTGATCTTCTACCCGATTCGCTGAAGCAGGGTCTCTTAATCAAAACTAGAGTCATTAAAATGGCTAGTTTTAGCCAGCTTGCTCTGGGGATCCTCTACTCTGACGTTTTGAAGTTAAGATCCCAGGAGGGCCACCACATTGACCAGGCATTTACGTGAGTCTGGGCATCCAGACTGGTTCATACTGGTTCTCATGCCTGCCCAGCAGGTGCTTGGCCACCTCTCCCCAGCATCACTTGTTCTTGACATGGCTTCTGACATAAGCAATTGTCACTTGGCCAAAGGCTTGCTTGCATGTCCAGATGCATCTACAGAAGAGGGCTTGGTCAGAGGGTAGGCCCATGAGAGCCCATGGCTAGGTATGATGAAGTAACTGGCTGAAAAGTAGCAACTCAAAGCTGCAGTTGATACCACCTCTGCCCCACACAGCCCCGGAAGCACTGGACACTCAGGGTGAAAACAAAGCTTGTCTTCAGGCTGAGAATAAAATCCAAGGGATTCAAAATGTGTACATATCAAGACAAAGGAAATATATCTACCTTCCAATACATATCGATGGGGTTCGAACAAAAACCTTTTCCTGTAGGGCAAAGAGTTTTATACTCAGTGGAGCGTTGGCTGCGTGCTCCTCGGCAGTCCTCCTTTCTGCTCTGAATGTAAAGAGAATACTGCTCTGAGAAGTGACATGGGTCCCTCTGCCACTGATCATTTTTCACAGAGAGTTGTGTTATCAGTCTGTACCGGTGGTTCTCAACCTTCCTAATGCTGCCACCCTCTAATACGGTTTCCCGTGTTATGGTGCCACCTAACCATGAACTTATTTCATTGCTACTTCATCATAACTTTGCTGTAACTTTGCTGCTGTTAGGAAGTGTAATGTAAATAGCAGATATATAAGATATCTGATGTGTGTCCCCGTCCAAAGGGTACTTTGTCCTCCAAAGGTTGAGAACTGCTCGTCTAGACCCATGTGGACATGTTCTATTCTATAGAAGCTCAAGGAGAGCAGGAAATGGCAGAGCTGTGAGGAGATGGTGACACCTGCTCTCCAGGCACCTGCCTCCCAGGATCTACCTCCACAATCTGGGTGCAGCCCTGATGAGCATGAGCAGCCACCCTTGCCTCAGAGCTCTGAGCGAAATTCCCACCAGCCTCCTGAGATGAGGAGCATTGTCCCTAGATTGGGTACTGAAGTAAAGACAACCCTAAGGAGACCCAGCTCTGGTCCTGCTTCCCTACAAGTGAGCAAAGTTCTGCCTGGAGCGTCCGTTCTCTCAGCTGGCAAGCAACTAGACAATACAAGCAATCAGGGCGGTACAAGCCCTAATGCTTGAACTTCTCTCCTGAATCTCCGAAAAGAGCAACTTATGAAAGAACGAGAGCTCCAACGTCTGGCTCATGCTGATGGTGCCTCTGTCCTTGAAGAGTATTGTAAAGACATAGTCACTGAGGTAAAAAAGGGTTTGAGGCCATCTGTCCTGAGGCTTCTTTAAAACTTTGGCCTTTCATAGTTTTTGAGTTCTGATTCCCATTCCCTCCTAAGCAATCCTTTACCAGAAATATCTTGTCAGTTTATGTAGAAGGTAGAAGATCATTCAATGTGGGCATGCCTTCTGACCTCAATGAGTTCGAAGGATCTTTGGAAGACAGCACATTCCAAGGTTGTCTGTGGGAATCACGATGTGATTGCTCAGGAGACCAGAGAGCCAGTGGTAAGACTGCTGGGAGGTTGGTTGGAGCTTAGAGGCTGTTTGGGCTTAGAGGTTGGTTGGGCTAGGACAGATGGGGAAAGGAGGGGAAGGATTGAGTGGAGGGGCACTAATAGGTGGAGGCAGAAATGACAAGGTAGGTGTGAGCCTGACCTCACCAGCTTATAAGGATAGGGATGTTTTACCCAGAGGCTGTCACTAGGGCATAATTTTACCTAAGGAACATTCTCTTTGCAATGCAGGTTTTTTGTCTGCCCATCATCCCTGCTCTGCTACTTCCTGCTGCTTGAGATGACTCATTGTCACTTTCTTCAGATAAGAGGCCACTCTTGGATTTGAGTGTGTAGTGAGTAGATTCCTGCATGGCACAGATGCAATTCAAAACATAGCACATGCACTGCTATGCTCAAGGGGCATGGCCCATGGCTTCTCCCTGGCATTCTCAGGAGTAGAGATCCTGAGATGTAAGAAGCCCAGGTTATGCAACTGTGAGACCGTCCAGTACTCTTTTCTCCTTGTTTTGAGACATACACGGGGACAGCAGAAGTGTCCGTCCATGTGAGGCTTGGGGAACTGAAGCTGTACCACTATGCCTGCGGGAGGTGAGCATTTGCTCTTGTGCTGCGGAACCGATGCAGTGTATAAGAGGCTCTGACAAAAGCAGGCATGGGGACGCACACGTCACACCCATGTATCTTTAATTCACTCACTCACTGCTTCCTTCTGTGGACACATTTCTTTGCCCATCTTACGTGAACCAGCTAGCAGTAGGGAAAGGCATGGCTCTTAGTTTTCGTTGCTTACCATCAACTAGGAAAGAACAGTGGTGAATGAATTCAATTAAATACCAGCTGACTGGGTTGATTAGCTCTGTGGCTCCGTCTTCCTTCCTTATTATTTCAGTTCTTACAGTAGTCCTTCAAGCTCCTGTTATGTCAGTATGTTTCTTACAGCTGGAGGGTGCAGGCATTGCTCTGTGGAGCCCTTAGGTCACAGTGAATGTGGGAGGGAAAGTTCTGGATAATAGAGGAGCAAGACACTAACTCAGGATGGAGAGACTGGGTGTGGGGGAAAATTTCTTCGGGTCTGGAAGAGTAAGTGAGCATTTGAAGGTGTGAATTTGGGAGAAGCAAGGGAGGTTTTTTTGGGGACTTGGAATAAAGTGTATAGACGTCAAGAAAGGGGACAGGGAAGTGGGGTTTGTATGTAGCTCTCTGCTGAGTGTTCAGGGAGCTTGGGATGTGGAAAGAAGAAGCTGAGGGATGTAGAAGGCCTCTGGGAAGGACCTCAAAGGTCAGGGTGAGGTGACAAGATAGGAATGGCATGACTTTTTAAATTCTCTTTCCTGCTTTCTTATCATAGAGTCACATGGTTTCAAGTGATTGGAGATGACTTGCTTATGGGGGGGGGT
Organism: Meriones unguiculatus; assembly: GCF_030254825.1. NCBI lineage: Eukaryota > Metazoa > Chordata > Mammalia > Rodentia > Muridae > Meriones > Meriones unguiculatus. The sequence goes on from NC_083349.1 coordinate 13,310,346, forward strand.
CATTCCTCATTCCTCTGAGAGAATTCCTTACAAACTTTTAAATGGCTTACCACAAAGCTGAGTGAGTGCTCTTGCTCATGCCCACACTGGCCTCCTGTCTGCAACAGCCCTTTACTACTAAGTAGAACTCTGCGAAAGTCATCCCCAACTTTTTGCTTAAAAGCAAAATTGCCATGTGACCGGGCACTTCTACTTCTTACTGTATGTGCCAAAGCATTAGAAACGGGCACCAAAACAAATATTCATATAAAAGTTTCTACATCAGCACTGTGTCCAATAGCCAGAAGATGTAGGTAGCCTGAATGTTCATGAAAAGATGAGAACAAAATGAACCAGACATAACGGGGCCCTAAAAGGAGTGATGTGCTAAGGGAGGCTCAGTGGGTAAAGTGCCTGTCACACAAGCATGAGGACCTGTGTCTGAATTCCCCACGTAAAGCTACGTGCAGTGATGTGGGCCTCTGTAACCACTGACTTTAGGGTAGGGGCAGAGATAGGTGGATGCTTGGAGTTCATTCATCTGCCATTGTAGGTGAATCGGTAACTTCCAGGTTCAGTGAGGGATTTTGTCTCCAAAAATTGAGGTGGAGAGTGATTGAGGAAGACACCTGATTCACATGCCAAAACACGTACATACATATTTACACCCCGACCCGTGCCAAGGTAGTGAAATGTTGAAATGTCTCATAACATGGGTAAAGGTAGAAAGCACCATGTTAAGTGAAAGAAGCAACGGCCAAAAAGCCAAAGGCTTTAAGACACCACTCATATGAGACATCTGGAGCAGGCAAAGACATAGTCTGTTGCCAGGGGCTGGAGGGCACACCAAGATCTGCTTAGAGGAGATGGTTATCTTTGGAGACAGACAGACATGCTGGTTGTACACCATGAGGAAGAAAGTCAATGGCTTTGAGTTATTTACTTTAAAGTGGTTCACTGTATGCTATAAGAATTTCACCTTCATAATAATAAGTCCCCATCCATCCTTACCTTGTACCCAATGGAAACACCTGTTAGCTGTCTGAAAGCTGTATAGGCACAGGCTCCAGGGAAGGCTGAAAGACCTCCTGGCCACCTCTCCCCCATTAGAGGTCCTCTGCATACTTCCCAAGGGGAGGAGCCTTTGCCCTGGAAAGCAGTTGTTTCCACATAGACTCATTTGACTCTGTAAATCACTTTTTTGAATGCAGGAGCGTAAAGGGCAAAAGCTATTCCTTTTCTGTTCTTGTAATTGCCCAGATCGATAGGCAAGATTGATTTCATCGAGAAATAGTCTCCAGGTAACATTTAGGAAGAATCGTTGAGATCGCTACATTGGGAGTGCCTGTCCCTGCCTGCACAGGGACAGCTATTGGGGTTCTAACCTCCTCTGTCGCTGGGAGGCCAGCATCAGTGAGGTGGAAGGTGTTTTTGGAAGGGCTGGGCTACTTCTGCTCCTGAAAGGTCACACTTGGTTGAGATTCACGACCCAAAACTGTGTAGAGCATCAGGACTCTGAGAGAGTGAGGAGGAAGGCTTCCATTCTTAAGGATCATGTGCTGGAGAGAGTCATGGGAGGAGGGGGAGCTTCACCTACTTTTGATCTCTTGAATAGGGTGATCCACACGTCAGAAAGCTCAACTTCCAGGTGGCCTCAGGGCTCAGAAGAGCTGTTGCCTGGGGTCCCTGACCTGCCATTGTACTTGGGGACTTAAGCCCTGCCCTCTAGGTCTTTGTCCTGGGCACCAGGCTGGACAGTGGGAGGCAGAGACGGAGCTTGGGTAGTTCTGGTTGGTACCTCCTTTGCTTGTGTCTGGTATGGCTGGGAGGAACAGCTGGTCTCAGAAGAGAGCTACCATCCTGCCCAGCACTTTGGGAGTAATAGCAAAGGGAGAAAAACCTGCTGTCGACTCCAGATAGCCCTTCTCAGTTAGACAGCTCATCAATCGGATTGGGGCATAGGATTGATCTTTTCCTTATAATGTGCAGCATTCAATGATGGCAAAAATGCGTTTAAAAGGAGCCCGTGGAACACTTTGAAAATATTAATTAGTGTGTTGAAGCATTCCGCACAGCACATCACAGTGAGACTGCTCCAGGGGGTTGCCTGGAATGAATTATTAATAGGAGTCCCTCTCTCCCTGTGCTTCACACCCTGATTTTATGGGAGTTGGCATGGGCTGGGGTGTCTGTTAGATTCATTTGCTGCTCATTGCATGCAAGTGGGGAGCAGCTCGTGTCACTGGAGTCGCACATGTGTGGGCTTCCTGTATCTGGAGTGGGACCCATGAAAACGGGAACCACACAGCACAGGGCAAGGCTCTGCAGACAGTGCTGCTGAAGTGGCTGCACCAGGCTTGACTCTGTTTTAACTGGAGGCAGACAGGTGTGGCCTTTTAGTGCAAGCCTGTGGTGTCTTGAGGAGTCAGGTCTGAGGATGGGGACAGAGTTCAGGAAGCAGCAGATTCCAGATTCAGAAGCTTCTTTCTTTGCTGTCTCAACTCTGCCTATTCCAGCATCACATTCTCCAGGCTCCTCTGTGCTGGCTGAGGAGCAGGACCAGGACTCCCAGGCTCTCCAGGACTTGGCTTTTCCAAGCCAGGGAGCACTGAGGTTCCCAGCTAAGGCAAGCCGGTTCTCTGCCTGTTTTATGAAGTGAGCTCTTGTAGAACTATAAACTCAGGAGTGAAGACATTTTTACTTTAAAATTTTAAACGATTTCAACCAAGAATCATAGAAATATTTATAGTTGTGCAAAACTGAACAATGAGGGTTGGGGGTAGGTGGAGTTCTTATGAGCCTTTCTGACGCTGGCGCCTGGTGTTCACAGACATGCCTTTAGCTCCTGGCTCTCAGCCTTAGCTGTTGCTTCTTCCCCTCTTAACTCACACTAGAATTTATGGATGGCATATCTTTTTTTTTCTTTTTAAAAACATTGTGCAGGTATCTTAGATAGCTAGAGAAAAGCCACAAACAAATGAGTTTTTCAATATTATAGAAATGTAGGTGATCAGATGCCATGGTAGATTTCCCATTTAAATTTGATTGGGAAAATACAACAATAACAACAACAAAAAGGCTTCCCCGGTTGCAGATGTATTAGCAGCCTGAACTTCATTGTTTAACCGGCTTCACGAAGAACTTGCGCTTTAATGGGCCGTACATACAGCTGTGCGTTTTCCTATGAAAGTTTGAAGCCTCCTTCCAGACTGTTCTGTCAGCCCCTTCAGGGGGTTAAATAAAACAAAACCAAAATCGAAAACAAAAAACCTGACAAACCATAGCTGAGCCAGAATTGTCTTGTTGACAATCGCCTGCGTTTAAGAACTAAGTCAGTTCCTAATGACTGCTTGTGACAAGGTTGTCTCGGCAGGGAGGGAAGTGAGAGGCCTTGCGAGTCTAGGCAACGCCTCTGCTGTATGTGAAGTCAGGAGCACCGCTAGGCTCCCTGGACACTGTCCTTGCACATAAGCCACGCTACTCTGGCACCCGCTCTTCTGAGTGGCTTCTGTAGCTGACTGATTGATATTTTAGACCACTGGTCCTCAACCTTCCTAATGCTTCGACCCTTTAATACAGTTTCCCATGTTGGGGTAACCCCAACCAGGAAATTCTTTTTGTTGCCGCTTCATTACTGTAATTTTGCTACTGTTCTCAATCATAATGTGAACACCTGTATTTTCTGATGTTCTCAGGTGACCTCTCTGAAAGGGTCATTTGAACTCCAGAGAGATGGAGACCCACAGGTTGAGGAACAGTGATGTAGACAATCCCCGGGCCTTTGAAGGCAAATTTCTTTCTTTCCATCATTCCTCTTTTTGTGGGGGAGGGAAAGGCAAAAAAGAAAGAAAACATTTCAGGCTAAAGGTCTCCTTAAAAATTTCAAGGGCTTGCTGTGATGTTATTTTAGTTGTTTTGTTGGAATTAAGGTTAGATTTAGAAAAGAAACGTCTCTGAAAAACAGTTCAAGCGAGATGTGCCTTGTTCCCAGTGGCCTTGGATACGGTGTCTGCTCTTTGGAAGATGTGACAGTGACATGGTCGGCTGGTGGGCAGACCCTGTTGCCTGGGTGCAGGGTGGGCACTGAAGGAAGCACCCCCCTGCCATGCACCACAGGAGGCCCCCCCCATCCAGGGACAAAGGCGCCAGCAGTGAGCTGTAGGGGTGTGAAAAGGAGCCACTGGAATTTGGAAGTTTTATTTGTATTTGTTATTTGGTAATGATTTAAACATCCATGCTGCCAAATCACAAGCAGAAAGAAGCTCAAGCTTGGCTTTTGTTATCAGCTGGGAGAATTAAGGTTATTTTTTTTCCTTGACTTTTTTTCTCCTCTCTCTCTCTCTCTCTCTCTCTCTCTCTCTCTCTCTCTCCCTCTCTCTCTTTAACAGCCCAAGTGCCTTGGCCCAGCTCCAGTTCAGGTAATTACATTCTGTCTTCCTAAATCCCCTTGCAACTCCAATTGGGCAGGCTGCTCCTCACTTCCCTCCTAAAAGCTGATGTGTGGGGTGCCTGGCATCAAATGGGGTGGCATTCCAATAGTGGGTCCCAAGGTGTCCCTCGGAGAAGCATTTGGAGAGGCGTCTGCGGGGCTTGTGTGCAAATGGAGGTAGTGTTATTTATCGCTCCTCCCATCAGCAGCTGCCAGCCTGAATGACATTTTAAATATGAAGTCCAGGGTCTTGGGGATGATCGGATGTGAGGGTCCATGTGGTTCACCTTTAGAGTTATTGGGTAACTGAAATTGGAGTGGGAGGCGAAGCTGAAAGACCTAACAGGAAATGTCCCTGCCCAAGCTTTAGCTTCCACAAAATGGCACTTCAGAAAAAAAATTTTTTTTCCTAATTAAAATTAAGGAAGATATCCTGGGCTATTGTTATTCTGGCTTTTGTATTTTAAGGATGAATGGAAATAGACATGGCTTCCATTTGTAGGGACAAAAATGACACCTCTTTGAAAAAGGCTGATTCTTGAAGCGTTTGCTCAGCCCAGCGTCTCAAATCTTGCCAAAGAGGTGTTTTGGCCATATGAACACTTACTGCTCTCACCTCCTCACCTCCTCCTTCAGTATTTGCTTTAATTCTGGATTATCCAAAGGCTTTTCAACAATGGAAATGGCTCCTGTTAGCACTACATCTGTACTAAAACCAAAGCGAGTTAGCAACACACTTTTGCGCTGTGTATCATGCTGTGCATTGAGACATTTCCCACAGCCGAAACCACCAGGCATCACGAAACAGAACTAAGGGTGCACACGAGAAAGAAAGCAGGATTGGCACGTGCACATCCCTTTCAGTGGAAAGGAAAACGGAATGGGAAGAGATCTTTGTCTTTGCATTAAAGATTCAGGAAACAACGGCTCTCTGGGCTGTTTGAGTCCCAGTTCCCATCCAGGAAGGGTGCGGAGTGATGGAAACCTGGTCCGCTGCTCTGGTGCCAGTAGCCTTGAGTCTCAGTCTGGGTTCTTCACACACTCGCTTGAAAGCCTCGTCTCCAGCCTCTCACGCTGCTGCTCAGCAGCTGGGTGATCAGAGTCACAGCTGGGGAAAGACGCCATGCCTGGTGAAAAGACCACTGTGCCCGGCACGATTCCTTTCCACTCATAGATCACCCTACAGGATCATTCTTTATCAGGCAGAGAGTCAGGGCTGGTGAGATGGGTTAGCAGGGTAAAGCAGATTCCCCCAAGCCTGAAGACCTGGGTTCAATACCCAGGATCTATTTTGGCGGAAAGAGAGAACTGACTCCCACAAGTTAATTCTCTGACCTCTACGTGTGTGCCCTCACCCTTTGAAAATAAATAAATGGATGTGATGCAGATTTTCTTAAAAAGCCTAGTAGATTCAAGCAGATATTAAATACCAACTCCATCCTGTGCCTTCTCTGGGGCTTGTAACCCTAGTGACTTGCATTTTTTCCTAATTACAGAAAAAACAGCAAATTGGCACACACCAGGAAATGGGCACCCTCCACCCCCAATTTACAAGGAAGAGTGCAGGGTGACTTTACAGCTCAGGAATCCAGTGAAATAAATTTACGATTAGAAAAACTTCAGGTTTTTAATGCGATGAAGGCCCTTTAACTTTTAACACGCTTCTCCAGTTAAGCTGAGCAGGACTCGCACGGAAATGGCTGTCTACAGCTGCCGCAAATTGATTTATCCCCAGATGATAGGCAGACTGCAGACTGAACCGTTTGGAGCAGAGCCCTTTTACTTCAGTATTTGTGGCTGTCTGTGTCCTGTTTGTGTCCGTCTTGCTACCTGGATGAGGGGGATTTATCAGGGCCTACTGTCCTCAGCATCAAGGCCATTCAGCTGTACTTTAAGAAAGGACCTATAGCCAGGCCCGGTGTTACACACCTGTAATCCCAGCACTTGGGGAGGCAGAGGCAGGCAGGTCTCTGTGAGTTCGAGGCCAACCTGGTCTACAAAACAAGCCCAAGGCATCCAAGGCTACGCAGAGAAATCCTGTCTTAAAAAGCAAATAAATAAACACATAAACAAACAAACAAAGGACCCGCATTGCCCATAATGCTCTGCATGTCGCAGGTTTGGGTGCTCATCTTTGAACTCCTTTTCAGACATTTTCAGAGTCAAGTGAGCTGTGTGGGAAATGATGGAGGGAGTCATATATATGGCCATGCTGGTTGATGTTTGGAAAAGTCTATTTTGAGGATTGGTTGGAATCATTTGTGTGAAAAAATGAGCTTGCTGCCTTGGAGTCTCATTCCTAGAATGGAGGTTACCAGCAACCCTGAAACTATCTTTTCTTCTCTGTGGCTTTCCCATCCATCTCAGCCCAGCAAGCTGCCCCAGATGCCAGTAACACAGACAAGTGTACCTTTCTGTATCTGTTCCTAACCACCTACTGTTCACAAACAGTGGGGAGGAGACACATAGGCTCTGCCCATTTCGAATTCACAGCAGATTGGGATAGCTGGAAAAGAAAATAAAGAAGAGTGGCACATAAAATTGCCAATTGTGGGTTGCACAGCAAAAGGAAAACTGAGAGTTTGGAGGAGAGAAAACCCTCACTCCAGAGGTCCTTGGAGGGCAATGCCAAAGAGGAAGCAGGTCCGAGCTCTCTCTGTCTCTACTGAGTATTAAGGGCATCCCAAATTCACTGCGGTGGAGGAGAGCCTAGGGGAAGGAAATGAACCCTAGAATTGTCAGAGTATGAGGCTCAGTGGGGTTCAGCCAACAGTGAAGCCTGGTTTTTGCCTGGATGTCCACGGTCAGCGCTGGCCAGCTGGGTTCGTGCTGTAACTGCCCCTGTAACTGGGAACTGTCTATGACATCAGCACTCCTATTGATTCATCCCTTCCCCAGGAACCTGACTACCATGATGCTGTCCGTCCTTTCCTCCTTCATTTCTGAATTTGGAGTCCAGCTAAGACTCCTACTTTCCTATCTATGCTCAGTTTGCCCAAGCTCCTACCTTGTCCCTAGTGAGGTTATTGGCCTGCACTTTTGAGGCTTCCAGCTTAGATATTTAGGTTTTGCCTTTAGATAGTGGATGTCTGGGGATGAGGCAGAGAGAAGTCTAAAACATCTTCACCTTATAACTGAATTTTGGAGTCTGGAGAAGATGGCTCAGTGGTCAAGGGTACTTGTTCCTGTGAGCACCTACATGGCAGCTCACAGCTAGCTGGAATTACAGTCCCGAGGGATCTGACACCCTGTTCTGGCATCCATGGGCTCTGCATACATGCTGTGCTCAGATGTACGTGGAGGCAAGACATGCATATGCTTAAATAAATCTTAAAAATAAAAAACTCAAGTGATGACACATGCTGGAGAGGTTGTGGAGAAAGGGGAACCCTCCTCCATTGCTGGTGGGAATGCAAACTTGTACAACCACTTTGGAAATCAATCTGGCGCTTTCTCAGACAAATAGGAATAGTGCTACCTCAAGAGCCAGCTATACCACTCCTAGGCATATATCCAAAAGATGCTCAAGTATACAACAAGGACATTTGTTCAACCAGGTTTATAGCAGCTTTATTTGTAATAGTCAGAATCTGGAAACAACCCAGATGTACCTTAACTTGAAGAATGGATACAGAAATTGTGGTACATTTACACAAGGGAATACTACTCAGCAATTAAAAACAAGGAAATCATGAAATTTGCCGGCAAATGGTGGGACCTAGAAAAGATTATCCTGAGTGAGGTATCCCAGAAGCAAAAAACAACAACAACAACAACAACAAAAAAAAAAACCCAAAAAAACAAAAACAAAACAAAACAAAACAAAAACCACACATGGTACATACTTACTTGTAAGTGAATATTAGACATATAACACAGGATAAATATACTAAAATCTGTACACCTAAAGAAGCTAAGCAAGAAGGAGGACCCTGGGTAAGATGATCAATCCTCACTCAGAAAGGAAAACGGGACAGACATTAGAAGAGGGAGAAAACAGGGAACAGGACAGGAGCCTACCACAGATGGACTCTGAGAGACTCTACCCAGCAGGGTGTCAAAGCAGATGCTGAGACTCGTAGTCAAACTTTGGGCAGAGTGCAGGGAATCTTATGAGAGAAAGGGGAGATAGAAAGACCTGGAGGGAACAGGAACTCCACAAGGAGAGCAACAGCACCAAAAAATCTGGGCACAGGAGTCTTTTCTGAGACTGATACTCCAACTAAGGACCATGCATGGAGATAACCTAGAAGCTCTGCACAGATGTAGGCCATGGCAGCTCAGTGTCCAAGTGAGTTCCCTAGTAATGGGAACAGGGGCTGTCTCTGACATGAACTCAATGGCTCTTTGATCACCTTCCCCTGAGGTGGGGACAGCCTTACCGTGCCACAGAAAAAGACAGTGCAGCCAGTCCTGAAGAAACCTGATAGGCCAGGGTCAGAGGGAAGGAGAGGAGGACATCCCTTATCAGTGGACTGGGGGAGAGGCGTGGGAGAATGGGATTGGGAGGGGAAGGGAGAGTGGGCTACAGCTGGGATACAAAGTGAATAAAATGTAATTAAGAAAAATATAAATCAATTTAAAAACATAACTGATTTTGATGAAAAAATTTGCCTCTCATGAGGTTAAAGATTTAAAAGTTAATATAAAGCCCCTCAGAGCCAGACTAGTAAGAACTAGCTAGAACTGTGTCTGGAGGAATGACTCAGTGGTTAAGGGTTCTCTTGGTGCTCTGTAGAGGACCAGAGTTTAGTTTTGAGCACTCACATTTGGTGGCTCACAGCTGCCTGTAACTCCAGCTCCAGGGGATCTAATGTCATGGGCACGAACATGTGTGTACATACACATACAGTGACAGACAGATGGACACCCATGCACACATGAATTCCACTCTGCTCCCTCTTCCCCTTTCCCCTTCTGCTCCATATCTTTCCTATCTAGCAAATGTGGGGGCTTTATTTACCTGCTTATGGTGCTTGCAGGCGCTGGGGATGTCACCCTATCCAGTGTATCTCCTCATCTCCATGAAGCACAGCCGTCTAGTTCACCAGACAGGGGGACATACATCAGCCTCTGAAAGGACACCTAGTTGATGTTTGCCTGTGCACAGGGGAGCCCCCGGTGTAACTTTCTTTGGGATGCAGAGGAAGAAGCCACTCCAGCAGTGCAAAAATCTGACTTTGGGCTTGAGGATGCAGTGGGATTTCACCAGAAGGGCACGAAAGAGAGGACACCCTAGACCAGAAAGCCCTGAGGCAAGGTGCAGAGGAGAGATGGGGCCCGGAGAGCAGGGGAACACAAACCAATGGCTCAGAGTCCTCCTGCATCATTTCCCAAACAGCTCTGGCTGCCGAGCTTTTCCAAAGCTTCTCAAGGACCTTCAACCTTCACCAGCCTCTCCTGTTTTCTCTTGAGATCTGCTTATTTTATTGGCTAATTGACTGACAATTATATAATAAAACTGGTGTATTTGAGCGTTCTCAGGGTCTTTGCCATGAAGGGAGTGTGATCCTAAGGAAAGGGTGACTCAGAGGGAGGGACTCTGGAGGCACCTGCCAGGCTTTATAGTTAATGAATGTCCATCAGTGGCCACGTTTGAGGCATTCCTGTGCTAGGCAGTAGATATCATGGCAACTCATACGTTCATCTAGCAAAGTTTTGCGGGCAGTCCTGACAGAGGTACAACAAACCAACCAATAGTCTTGGAGAAAAATTGTGCCTAGAAAGGAAAACAGAAACAATTACTAACCTTAAAAATAATTCAGTACGCTCACATTAGACTTCCAGACCTGCAGTCAAACTTTCTTGGGATCCTCAAAATAATGTTTTCATCTTAGTTCACATTTTAAGAAAAATATCAATTCCGGGGAGATGGCTCAGTGAGTAAAGTGCTCAACATACAAATGTGAGTTCTAATTCCCAGCATCCATGAGAAAGCCAGGTTTAGTGGGGTGATGGTTGTGTGTGTGTGTGCATGTGTGTGTCAGGGAGAGAGAGAGAGAGAGAGAGAGAGAGAGAGAGAGAGAGAGAGAACACGGTAAGAGAGAAAGTAAGAAAGAAAGAGAGCCAGTGGAGGAAGCCAAACTCTTTATAACAATCCATTCTTATTCAGTCTTGAGAGAACTAACCTTCTGGAGAGGATCATTAATCCATTATGAGGGAAGGTCCCTCAATTCATGAACTCAAATACATTTTCAAGTCTGCATTGCCTCATGCTGTCACTCTGGGGAATTAAGCCTTGATCTGAATTTTGGCAGGGACAAACCATATCCTAACCACAGCACATAGCTTCATTTATCTAACCCTTACTTCATTTCTCTCTGGCACCCAAGAAGAACATAGAATGCCCGAGTCAGGAAGTCATGGGTTCCCAAGGAGACAGCTGCAGGAGAGAGTTTTGATTTAGGGACATAGCGGACATTTACAAAAAGAAGGGCCCAAATAAGCCAGAACCCTTCCCTAAACACGTAAGCCTCTCTCTCTCTCTCTCTCTCTCTCTCTCTCTCTCTCTCTCGCTCTGTGTGTGTGTGTGTGTGTGTGTGTGTGAGTGTGCAGTGTTCCTGTATGTACATTCGTGAATACATCCCCTCAGAGAATGGAAGCTCATTTCTGTCCAGTCCCCTGGACAGGCATCAGGCTCTCCTGTGTCCCAGCTCCTGTGGTCACAGAGATGCCAGTGTACATTTCCAGGTTAGGGAAAGAGAAGGGCAAGTGACTACCTGGCTGCAGAGAATCATGCAGATGTTATTGAGTTCTAATCTGTAGGACCTGCATGGCTTCTGTCTCCCTGGTCACTCTTCCCAGAGCCCAATGGGCCTGGAGTCTTTGTGCACCCTGAACTGTACCTGGTTCCCACACAAGCCTGGAATGGTTCATTCTTCAACATGGGATCCAGACAGCCACAGAGAAGCCTTTTTGAAGCTCCTGCTGTGACACAGAAGCAACAGCTCCAGCATTACAAAGAATGAAGGGACACCAGGCATCCAGCTCTCCCATTCCAAAGGCCCTTGTGGCTGGGTCTCCTTGACTTTCTCACACAAGTAAAACTTATGACCATAGTGAAGGTCTCCTCCCTCCCAAGCTCCAATCTGAAGACTTTCTCTCAGCTCCTGCTGGGTTTCCTGGGTGAACCAAAAGCATCATGAGACATCATAGTTTTAGTCAGGGCCACTGGTTCTAGTCTCTATGAGGACCCAAGGCTACGGGCTAGGTCTTCTCTAGGCTGGCTGAAGACCAAAGGGTACAGAGACAAGGCGTGTTAATGAATGTCCATTGCATACTGCTCAGGGGAGTTTTGGTATCAGAACAAGTTATTAACCAATTTCTGAGCTCTGGGCCATGACTCTTCAATTTTGGTGCAAGAGTGAAAATATGAAATATCGCCAAACTGCAACAGGATTGCACATGCACAGTCAAAATGGTGACTTTTAAGTGACATAAAAGTTTTCACACAGTGTGTAGCTGATGTCCTTTTCAGCAAATATAAGCAAGGACATTCTTAGGAGGACCGTTGGCTCTATCTTGTCAAGCTTCAAACATCTTTTGGGAAGGGGCTTTCAAACTGAGTCAGTCCAGCCATGCCCCCCACCTCTGGCTACACTGGTGGAATTATAAGATTTCTGGAGAAAGATTTCATTTCTGGGCACTACAGTCAAGGTCTCTAGAATAGTGGTAGCTCTGACTCTCTTGCTCCAGCTCTCTGCACTCTCTCCCTGTCTAGCTCTCTCCCTCTCTCCCTCCCTTTTCCCTTTCCTCAAGATGCTCAGTGTCTAGGGTTTCAAGCAGACCTCACGAGGAGTTAGGAACTGCACCTAGCCTCAAAGGATGGGCCAGTACGTGGGGCCCTGCATATCACAGGCATTGGAAACTCATGATGGCAGCATCCTGCAGCAACTTGCAGCAAATCCTGTGACCGGCAAACCGTCCTTGCCTCTCCCACTTCAAGTAGGCCCAGCAGAGACAACCCCAGGTCCTGCTAGCTTGCACCAAACTATGCCTGCCTCTGTGATCACCACCGGGGCTGCCAGGGCGCCTTTCCATCGGTTAATTAGAAGCCAAGTCGGTGGAGCCCCCCCGCCCGCCGTCGTGCGCTCCGCCCGCCAGGGGCGCCCTCCCCGCTGCCCGCCGGCCCTTTGATCGCCGGCGGCCCGAGGCCCGCAGCTCGCAGCCCACACTGCGGCGGGCAGGTGGCGGCAGCGGGGCGCGGCGCGCTCAGGCGCACTGGTCCCCGGGCCGCGGCGCGCTCCCCGTCACGCCACACATCAAGGCCGGGCCGGCCGGCGGGCGCCTTCATTAGCAGCCTGAAATTATAATATTATGTTAAAGAACAAAGCTGCTCCCCAGAAAAATATGTGCTGCATATCTGACAAAGATAAATTGGATTATTCAAAATATTCTTGATGAAATGTTACATTTTGCAACTAATTATCAATGTGTTTTATCTGTAGACCAGCTGGGCATTTTTGTGCATGCAAGACCGGCCTCCGCAATGATCTTAAGATGTCACTGCGGCGTTTACATCTTTTATTTCAAGGTTTAAATAACTGGGAAGTAGCTAATGTAATTCACTGCTGAGAAGAAAGGCAAGCTTCTTGATTCCTTTCCAAAGCCATCTCTTCCTAATGAACTTCTTTGGACTGTGAGTAATGAGGCTTTATTCAAATAATGTTTAAGGAAGGGTCTGTCAGTGTAATCTTGGGGAAAAAGGAGGGGGGAGCCGATGTTTAATACATTTAAAACATCTCTATTCCTAGCGTATTAGCCCCCACTAGACCGCAACAGCACCTACCAGTGAAGACGCTGGCTTTTGCTCCTGGGACCTTCAGCTTGTGGGCCGGCTTGCCATCTTCTTCTGCTGCACAAAGACCATAGCCAGCTCTTTAGCGCTGACGGGCCTGACAAACAGATTGGGCATTCTGCGTTTGTCCCCTGAAGAAGAAGTCTGTCTTGAGGATTGTGCCGATGTAGCTTTCTTGATTTCTGGGCTTTTTTTTTTTTTTTTTTTTTTTTAATTATTTTTGGTTTGAGACAGCAGGAGATCCAGACTGTAGGTCATTCGCATCTTCCTTGGGTATTGGCAACAAGAAAAGGCACTTGGTCCGGCTGTGTGATGTGAACTGCAGTCAGTCCTATCTTCCACATGGCAAATGTATTTTGAGCGACCTTGTGCTTTCTGACCCACTGGGCCTTTTGTAACCAGGAGACAAATGGAATCTTTCAGATTTGTGTTTCAGACTTTGGATTTTCAGTGTTCCTTTGGCCACGAAGAAGGCGAGGCGAGGTTTCATCCTCACGGTATGGATGAGGAAGCTGAAGCTAAAGAAAAGGGATGCTGGGCTGTGCTTAGCTATGCCCCCAGGATACCCAGGGGGCCTCAGGGGAGGCGCAGCTGGCACCGACACATGTTCTGAGCGCCCCACTTAGTAGAGGATGAAAGATGGAGTTGTAACTGCTGGGAGAAACATGGAGGGGGGGGCTGTCACTGCAAGCGTTTCCCTGCTCAGCTGAGAGGTCTTCAAAGTGCCTATGAGGGAGCATGCCAAGGAAAATCAACAGCCATTCTCCCACTGAAACGACAGAGCAGGCATCCTTCTTGCTCTCCTAATTGATGTCATTGTGACTGCTTTTCCATAAAATTATCCCCAGACAGGTTCTCAGAGCTGTCACCACGCCATTTGAAATCTTGCATGAAGCACATCTCTGTATGTGTTGCCTCTTTGCATGACTTCTTTCATTTCCTTCTTTGGACTGGGTTTTTAAAACCATCATCTGTCCTCATTACAGAAGAAAAATAACTTCCTACCTAACTCTATGCCTGGGTCTGACCCCTGGGCATTTTTGTTCAGCAATTCCAGAGTAACGGTCAAATGATAATACAGGAAAGTTTCAAGAAATGAGTCCTGGGCTTACTGAAGTCCTGAGAAAGAGTTTTATCTTTGTTTTAAGGTGTTCATTCCTGCTCTGATATTTCTTTGGTTGACTCTTGTATATCTGGGGCTCTGCTGAGGTCCCCTCTCCTTCTTGCCTTCCTGCTCCCAGCAAATAGCTACTGGATATTTTTGTACAAAGTGACTTTTGAGTTGTCCTTATCTGAGGTGGAGGTCCAAAATGCCCAGTGTGGTTAGCACATGCTTGTGATCTCAGCACTTGGGAGGTGAACCAGGAGTTCAAGGTCAGTTCCAGGGACATAGCGAGTTCAGTGTCCACCCCCCCGCCGAGTGATTTGAGACCCTGTCTTAAAACAAATGTAAACAAAACTGTCCCCTCATAATGAACGAATAAACAACAAAAGAATACCGTTCTACATGAAGGTTATGATCCACAGAATAAAAAAAACCAGGTCCTATTGCTTTTTCTAATATCATTTCTAATATAAATATAATTTATATTTTGGAAGCCACCAAATACTTTTTGTTTTCTCCGGTACAAAGGGTAGATGTGGGAGCTAGGGAGATGACTTAGGAGTTAAGAGTGCTTGTTGCTCTTGCAGAGGACCCAGGTTCATCTCCCAGAATCCAGAATCTGACAGTTTCTTCTAGATACCTCTGGTACCTATAGAGAAGGTACACATACATATCATATCCACAGACACAAACATATACACATATAATAAAATAAGTAAAAACAAAGCTTAAAAACAGAAAGGTGGTGGTGGTGGTGGTAGTGGTGTGTATGTGTATACACGTATGAACAATTCATAACATAGGGAAATACTAGGAGTCCCCTGACTCAGTTTGCTGTAATATCCATATCCTTGTCCACCCAGATAACTGCTCTGTCCTGTGTGCATAAGGAGATGGTAGTGTCTCTGGGCTTCAGTGATACTTGGGAAGATTCTTTAAATGTCAGAACACAGGGTTCCAGGGTCACAACCTTTTCTGTAAAGAAACAGACAGAAGCCAAACCTGGAGACACATGCAGCGACAGGCAGCAAGAAGATCAGGATTTCTAGTCCATCCTGAGCTGTATGGCAAACTCCAGGAAGACAGCTCGGGCTACACGAGATCCTGTCTTTCAAAAGAAAAAAAGAAAAGAAGGAAGAAGAAAAGAGCAAGTCTCTTGGGTTCATGGCCTTCACTATTGCTGCTGTCTCAGCTACAACTGCTCAATTCAGATGTTGGCAAGAGAAAGCTTCCATCAGCAGCATTTGATAAATGAACATGCCTGCGTTCCTACAAAACTTTATTTATGGACACTGAAATTTGAATTTCATATATGAAATTTCACGTGCCATGAAATATTATTCTTCTTTTAATTGTCTCAACCATTTACAAATGTTGTAAGCATTCTTAGTTTGTGGGCTGTAGAAAAGCAGACAGTGCCAGCATTTTTCACCGGGCCGTGGTTGGCCTGTGTGATTTTCCATGTTATTGTGGGCTATTCCAGCTGCCCTCAACTCTCTCTCTTGATGCTCTTATGGAGGAAGCAGCTCCTTTCTCTATGAATTTGGGACTTCTTACATATTACGAGGCATCTACTAGTTTTCTTTAACTGTGTAATAAATTGCCTCGTAATAAATTGTTCTGTAGTTTAAAACTGTGTGTATTTATGATGTCCGGCTGAATTTGGCAGCTCAGAGTATTTTCTCTACACTTGCTTGGGATTTCACAAGGCCAAAGTTAGTACGTTGGCAGGGATGGCCTCTCATCTGGGTGCTGAGGAAGCTTCTGAGTCCTCACAGGTTATCCTCAGACTTCGGGCTTCACAGGGTGGCTTTCAGCGGAGATGTTCTCAGCCAGGCCACAGTCTTCTTGTTACCTGTCTCATGTCTTCTGCGTCCAGCCTAGGAGGGCTCTTTGCTTTGAGGGGCTGTCCTGATTAGATCAGGTACACCTAGAGCTTCTATATTAAAATCAATGGATCTGTGACCTTGATCACATCTGTAAAATCCCTCTGCCTGGAAAGAAACACAACTGGTCATCCAATCTCATTCTCCCGGCCCTTCTCCCATGTTAAAAAGGGGCCAGGGTCATGTAGAGGTGAGGGCCCCTCCCTGACATTTTACTTTTTCTGAATTCTGCCCAAAGTATTCTGCAAAAGTTGATGATGTGTTTGGATGATTCAATTACAAGTTTCAGCTAGTGGGAAAAGAAAAAAAAATAAAAATGAAGTGTGAAATAAATTCTAGTCGTAAACTAAGACACAGAAGCAAATCTAGACCAAGTACTCCATTCATTGGCCTAGTTGACTAGGCTTAGACTAGGGGAAGGGGGTGAGGGGCAGGGAACCTGAAGGAAGGCAGAGATGTTAGGGAGGGTCTTTCTGAAGACTGTGTTCAAAGAGACACAGACTTCACAGTGCAGAGATTTCCCATGTGCCTCTTAGCCCCGCGAGGTTTCCTACAAAATCCAAGTGGTTGTCCTTGTATATGTATTCTCCAATCTACAGAATTTAGGGGCTACCTCCCCTGCATGTTGGTCAGTGCCAACTTCTGGAAAAGTAAACTGGAGGGGTGCAAGCTGGACCAGCTGGTGGCCTCAGAAGCCAGTGAATTGCTTTTCTGTGACTGCCGGAACGAGGCCTCAACTGAGTTGGTTTAAAACTGTGTGTGTGTGTATGTGTGTATGTGTGTTTGTGTGTGTGTACTCTGAGCCACATTGCTCTGGTCTCTGCCTCCTTCACAGCATAGCACCCTCTGTTCAGAGTTATCTCTCCTGGTAAGGACGCTACTTGTTGGATTAGGTCACATTGGGTTCAGTGTGATCTCCTCTTAACTGCTTACTTCTGCATAGATCCTAACTAGTCCCTATTGAGAGCATCTTCCCAGGGCATGGCAGTCTGGACTTGGGTGACTCTTTGGGGGTGGTACAGGCAATGGGCAGTTCAATGAACAGACAAATGAGCTCTTCTGCTTCTGAGTGGCTTCCGTACCTCGACTTGAACTCTTTTTCTCCCTATAGCAAAATCCAGTCATTTATGGCTGCCTCAGTGTCACTAGTGAACAATTGGCAACAAATCATCATTGTGAGTCAGATGACAGCCTCTGGTTTGCCTTGTTAGGAGACATTTTAGGCCAGGCTCCCAGCTTAAGCATATGCTACAAGCATCCTCATCCCTCCCTTGCCACCCGAGTGAGCATGGTCTTCACAGTCTCACCTGTTCACCCCAACTTATGTGAATATCTTTTCAGCGAATGAGGGTACTTCCCTCAGAGGCACTGTGGGGAGAAAAGCTGTCTGTAGCCTAGCCCATTTTGACTGTCTGAGACAATTGGGAAGACACAGGAGGAACTGTCAGCTTAGGGGTGAAGTCTAGAGAAGCTGCCTGGGGGTTGGCGGAGAACCCTGGGCATATGCCAGGGTCAGAGAAAATGGAAGGAGGACAGCCGGTCTAGGCATCAGGCACTTTGCAACCCTTGTTGTCCTTCAGGCCTCATGACGAGGACTGGGAGCTGCCGTCTCCAAAAGCTTCTGTATGCAGAAGCTCAGGCGAGACCAGTCCTACCTCTTGTGGGAAGGAAGAATCAGGAAAAGAAAGAAACAAATGAGTGATGGGGTATGGGGTAGGGTAAGGGGCATGGTGCCTCTGCTAGCCACATTATCTCTGACCCAACAGTCCATCACACAAGGTTCTGGCTCCCCCTAGAGCTGTGATATCCTATCCAGCATCTATATAAATGTGGCTATCCAAATGGACTCAAATGAATGGATCAATGGTCAGTCATTCCCCTAAGCTACTTAATTAAAGGAAAATAAACCTCTCAACGGCACTCAGTGGATTTCAAATGCTCAGCAGCCACTGTCGGCTGGTGACTGCCACATGGGTTTCAGCACAGACAGAGACTCTCTTTGCTGCTGTAGAAAGTTCTTACTGGGTGTGAGTGCTCTAAGAGCAGCTTCGAGCATGTCTCCATTGCCTCAGTTAGATGAATGACATCTGTGGAGACACCATCCCTGCAAACTGTTTTTATTTTTGAACCTCCAGGTCAAGATCCTCATACCCATCACCCAGAGCATTTACCAGGCCATTTGATGTCATCAGACTTGTGGGAGAAGGCAGGCAGAAAGCCGGGAGCCACCAATTTTCTTTCTGTTCATTTCACTTGCTTTTCAGCTGCCAGGCACTGTGCTGTTGTACATTAATACAGGTTAATAATGACAGTAAGGGTCACCACAGTCATTCAATAGGAGTCTTCTTAGGGCCATACCTTGTGTTTACCCAGCAAAGGAGAAGGATCACAAGCTTCATCTCACAGAAGCAGAACCTTTAGGTCTGGAGCAGCAACACTGGGATGAATGGCTTTTTGTAACTATGGGATTCCATCCAGATCAGATTCAAAGCCCACTTGCTAGCTGGTAGGATCTACCTTGTCTCATGATGCCTTTTGTGGAGCAACTCTGACCCTTTAGCCTGCTCCTCCCACAGACACTACTATCCGCACAGGAAAGCCCACCACAAAGGACTCTGAGCAGAGTGGAATGAGGACTCTGTGATGCAAAGATACCATGTCTTCATTAAGAAATCATAGATGTTCTCCACCTAAAGCTGATGATGTCCACTTTCCAAGTGGCCATCTTTTGGAAATTTCTTTGACCATGTCATCACATGATCATATAGAGTCTTTCTCTTCTGAGGAACTGGATGCATACTTTACACAGTCTTTCCCAAACTGATCAGCTAAAGTCATTGCAGATGCTGAGATAAGCCTCTCACTGTGCTTTCCAATATGACAGCATTTCTCTACAGGAAGCTTTAAAGCCCTGCCCAATCATTGTCTTGCCTTCAGGAGAAGATGATGGAAGCCACTGGACAATGACTGAGGAATTAGAAACAAGCCACCTGCCTTCCCCACAACCCCCTGCCTCTGCATGCCTTCCAAGCTCCGGTGACATTCTGAGAAGGTAGGCATTGTGTGTGTCGTGTCCTTCCCAGCCCTTTGGCCATCTCTGAACAGGTTGAAGCAGCTACTCTGATAAAGGGTCTTGACGGGTCCTCTGGTCTGCAGAGACTGTAAATCACACGCGGCAGGGACTGGGGAGGTGATAGGGTTCTCACCTCAGCTGGTCTTTAGAATGAGGAAGCATGTCTCACTATCTACTAACAGATCAGTTTGCAGCTGGTTTGATTTTCATGCTAAACCCTAAGAAATGATCTTAAGCAGAAAAATCAATTTCCCAGAAGTCTCAGATGTACACTGTAACTCATATTTGAACTAAATCTAGGTAGAGTTAAATAATTGAGCTTTCTCCCTTTAAGTGAAGCTGATGTACTTCGTGCTAGGAACGCACCACTCAAGCGGAAGCTGTGGCTGGCAAGATGCCTCAGCCTAGAGGAGATGGGTTAGGAGCAGCAGGAGTCACAGTGGCAGAGGGCGGCACTAAGTCTATACATCTTATATGCAGGATAGGAATCTCACCCATGATTGGAGCTTGGATTTGCTTCTCTTTCTCCTATATGCGGGCTTGGGAGCCGGGAGACAGCCTGTGACATGTCAGCTCTGGGAGAGTGTAGGGAATGGATGGCTCCCGACCTGGTTGTAGTTTGACCCTGATTGGGGTCTTCTGCTGGGCTGACTTAGAACTGGCACTTTTCAAAGGTTCAGCTTTCCATCTCTGAAGTGGAATTCTCTAGTCACTGGGCTATACCTATGAATAAGATAGTTGCTCTCTGGTTGTTTGAGCTTGTGGTTTGGCTGTGGAGGTAGACAGCAGAGACGAACCAGTGTATAGAAGTACGAGATAGGGAAGCGTCATGCAGGAGGAGTGTGGCCAACACTTGTACATGCTTCCAAGGGTCATTTGGCAACACTGAATAAGCTCCTACTGCAAAGAGCCTTGTACGAGGCAGAGGTGTACTCAGTGAATGTTGGGTTTTCTTGCATCCATCCGCAGTGACTCTGTTCTTATTCCTATCCTTGCTCCTACCAGCAGCAATTTTATGGCAGAAGGCAGGAAGAGAAGGAAGAGAGAAAAAAATAGGAAACTCAATGAATGGATGAGGGAAGAACACAAGAGCTGATGGGGGGTGGGGAAGATGGGTTCTGGGTTTTTCCCTACTTCGATGTACTTATTCCCTGGCTTTCTCTTCATCCTAGGCCTTCCTCTTCTTCCCATCCCCTTCTCCATACTCGTCTGCAGAGACCTCAAGGAAGCTCCCTGGGCTATGGACATGCTGTACTCCTATCCCACTGTCCTGTAGTTTTTTTTTGCTCACGAAGCTGTGCACACTTCTCTGAAGGGTACTTAGCTTATTTAGAGCACAGTGCTCCCATCTTCCTGTTTCCGAGGCTTAGGAGGAGCTGGGGTGCTTGTTGGGGTAGTTGCTCACACCAAGAACAGGAGATATTCCTAGTGTAAATGCTGGATCACACACATTCACTGTTGCACTTCCAAAGCTGGCCCTGGGAGCACAGTCACACAAAAGCCAATGCTCCGCGGATAATATGATCTGGACAGCCCGCCCAGCCTTCCTGCATGCTGTGAGTGACCCACTCCTCTTTGGAGCGTGCTTAACAGCTGGATGTTTGCCTTGCCAATTTAGAGTACTCGGATCCCATAACGAAGGCATCGATATCCAGTTGTAAGGATGACGTGTCGTGGGTAGATTTGAGAGATAGAAAGCAGATGAGGGTCACTTGGAGGTGAAATGTGGTTTGCAATGCTCATGGAGGAGGCTCTGAAATCCAAGCTCCCCCTGAGCTCCGCTGGCCTATATTTGTTTGCTTATTTTGGCTGCTCTCTCTGCTGTTGGAATCCTTCCTTGTTTCCCTCCAGCAGGGCCAAATGACATCCATTTAATCTAAAACCATGAATTCAAGGTTCTGGGTCTGTTTCTGTCACCAGCCAGCTGTTTGACCTCGACAGACTGCTCAAATCCTTGGTGTTTTCTCATAGTGAAGGGAGGGAGGGGTTTTGGTATATGACCTCCTTCCCCATGCCAGTGTTCCATGATGCCATGGGAAATGGATTAAGTGGGGAAGTAGGTGGACTTGAGATTCATCCCATTATGCTCAGGGACCAGATCCTTTGATGAGGTCATCTGGAGCCTGTGAGCTGAGACAGGAACTAGCATGTTGATTTCTTTTCTTACACATTTGCTCAAAAAGATGCTGGATATACTCGGATCTCCTTGGCTGTCATATTCTCATTTAATTTATTTATTTTCTCTAGAAAGTTTCAGCCATCTCCATCTGTGAGTGCAACTTCCACACCAAGACAACTTGACTCCCCGAAGAAAGCATGACCTTCATGCTGTGACTTCTTGTCAAAGTGTACCCTCCCTGTCAGATGTCTCAGATGACATCAGGCAGTGAGGCATGTTCTCTGGTTTGCACTATTCGCTAGCCCCTAGGGACATTGGAATTTCTTTTTTTTTTTTGGCTTTTATCCAGAAGGAATGAGCAGTAAATAGATGAAGAAGTATATTAGGCTGAACTGCTGACATTTGTATGCGGGGCAGTAAATGTTTGTAGATGAAGAGCAGGAAAGGATTTTTTCATAAATGCTTTTGTGACGGATTTTATACTAAATCATTTCTTGACATTTCGACTAAAACCAACAGCTTAGATAATGGATCTGATGTTCATACCGTGCATATACTCTGGTTTGATAAATCCTCCACTGCGAGGACCTCCAGGAGGCTGGATTCCCTCTGGACTGGGAGAAGATTATCTGTGGAATAAATTAACTGGCTCGGGGGAGGTTCAGGGGGACCTCAGGAGGTTGTGCGGGGTTGGGCTCCAGCTCAAACCCTGTTGTGCCCTATGCTAAGGCTCAATTAGTGATCTCCTTGGGTTTTTAAGTTTGGGGCTGGACCCTGCTAAATAAACTCAGTTGTGGCAATAGCTTTATGAATGGTCTAGTTTCTGATTGAAATATTTTCTGAGGAGTGCAACAGACTTAGAGCTGGAGTGGGAAGTGAGGGAAGGCAGCACACGGGGAGGCCGTGCTGAGCAGAGCATCCCTGGGCACTGCTCTCCATCATCATCTCCCTTCCTCTGCTAGCAGGCATCTAACAAGGGCGCATCTTGCTCCTTGTTCTGAGCTCTTTGGCTCACGTCTTGTGAGGTATCTTCACCAGATACTGTTTCTCTGCTGTTTCCCTCTGTCCACACTCCTGGAGTTAGTGTTGTCTCTACTCAGCGACTTTTCCCAGTCCCATTTCCAGATGACTGAACTTGGAGGAAAGGGGGCTATCTTAACTGGCAAAGTGCTTGCCAGGTAAGTGTGAGGGCCATAGTTTGGATCCCCAGCACCCACGTAAACATCAGGCAGGCAGGCAGGCAGGCAGGCAAGAAGCAGAGACGGGGGATCCCTAGAGCAAGCTGGTTAGCCAGACTAGCTGAGCTGGTGAACTCTGGGTTCAAGTGAGAGACTCTGCCTCAATGTATATGGTGAAGAGTGATCAAGGAAGATGCCCCAAGTCAACACTGCATGCACAGATGCTCATGCACACAAACACGCTGCATACACACTTGCACACAGGAAGGTGGTTCAAGTCCCATTACCCCTGGAGCATGCTTGTCCCCTTCACAATGAGCCTTTGCATGTGTTGTCTCTTCGCTGGACAGCACCCATGCTCAAGGCTCCTTGTAGAAGGATCTATAAATAGCCATTATCATGGTGTATGTGATGTGATATGATGTAGATTCTTGATCTCAGATCCTCAGATGTCTCAGAACCTGCACTTGTAGCATCCTACTTGCTCAGGAGAGAGAGGACTGTCATGGTCACTTGCTCTCTGTGCTCAGCACCCATGAGGCACACCACGGACCATTTATAGAAAGAACAAAGGAAGGGACAAATGAGAACTGGGGGCAAGGCAGGCTGTAAATCAGAGCCGCAGCCTCGCTTTACATCTTACTGTTATTGTACATGTGTCATGCAGTTTTCAGGAGTGATAAGTGGCCTCTGTCCTGATCCGTCACAGTAATAGATTAAGCCATCTTTCAGAAAAAAAATTAAAGAGCCTTGACAATGATAATTGCTGTTAATATCACTCTGGACATAAGCTCACTGATTGATGAGTTTGGAAAATTTGCTTCTTGAACAACAATTAAACAACATGAGAAATAGCTACTGAGACTGCCAGTGGGGTGGGCAAGGCCCATGGTCCCTGGTGTTTTAGCAGAGGACCTGCTTCTGTAGGGTTAGTTAAGAGTCTGAAATGTGGGCCTGCAAACTCTGCAGACTGCAGTTTAGGTCTGTGCACAGCATAAGGGGCCAGGCCCCAGTGCAGGGCAAGAAATCCATCCAGCCTGTAACCATTTGCCAGCACCTTCCTGCTCTGAGTTTCCTTTTCCCATTTTACATACTCACCCTCCCTAGTGACTAGAGCTTGGCAGGTTTCCCGAGGTATCAAATTCCAGGAGAGAAAATACACAGGTCATGTGTAAGGACTAAATAGAACCCTTCGTTGAAAACGACTTTTGTCAGGTGTCTGGGAAACAGCTCCGCCTTTAGCTACGAGTTAATCAGACATGGAGCAGCCTGCAGGGGCCAGGGGCACAGGGCCCTCTGCCATCCCCCGGTCCTCCCCACTCACCTTGGGCAGGTCACGCCCCTTCTGGGGGCTGCGGTGGTGTTCTCATCTCTCTAATTAGGGCTTGTGCTAACGGGGCCAGGCTCCTTCCAGGCCTGAGTATGTAATTCTATCCACCTCCCAATCGTTGGCAGCTGGGATTTATAAAGTGGGCTGTATGCAGGATACTTAGCTGGGCTGTGGCTGAAAATGACCTTTAGTTTGCTTTGCAACTTGTGCTCTCTTTTATCTAATGGCAGAAACAGGTGAGGGGTGTACTTTAAGAACATTTACTGTGTAAGGAAGCTTTACTCTAAATGCTGCCCACGATGACTGCTGAGACCTGGCACGTGTACACCCTGAGGGACCCAGCTCAGGGGTGGATAGGAAGGGCCATTGGCACATGTGAATATGGACAGGCAGGACCCAGGTGCGGGTGTTACACATCACTGTCTCACTCTCCAGTCTCTCCACCCCTCCCCAACTCTGACTCTATGACTCCTGCCCAGGTAACTGTGTTCCAGCCACATGGCAGGGCCACCCTTCAGATTAGAGAACAGGTTGGCCACTGAACGTAAGTGTGTGTGTGTGTGTGTGTGTGTGTGTGTGTGTGCGTGTGATTAGTATTGTCTCCATTAGTTTTCTTTGCAGAAGGTTTAGAAAGAGCCTTCCCATCCATTTTTGATGGGGTTTGTTAAGCTGTTCCCTTGAGGGCTGACTGGTCACTGAGAAGAAGCTAGTAGTTTCAGTAGTCACCGTGCAAGGGCAATTTCTGGACATTCCAGCCCCTCTGCCTGGTCACTCAGGGCAGGGGCTAACTTGGAAGGATCATGAATGCAATAGTCTTAATGTTAGAAAGCACAACGAATCCCACATGGATCCGTGCTTGTGCAAGAGGGTGGTGTGCTGTGCATTCGGGTCAGTACCTTTGCAGTGTGAGTTTTTCTCTTCCCCAAGCAAGTCTGGAAGTCCTTCCGGCTAGTCTAGGAAATGCACTGTGAGGAAGGCAGGCCCCTGCAAACTAGTATTGCCTGAAGAATTCATGGCCCTCAGAAGTTAAGGTGGACCTCTTTTGGGACCCCAAAATGATCCCCAGCATTTTGTACTTTTTTCTTTTTTGAAACCGAATGACACCCTCTCTCTCTGGCACTAGATGGGAGGTTTTCCTGTAGTAGGAAGAGCCTTGGTGTTGTTTCTGTTCCACTCAGGAAGGAGCATAAAGAATATCTGACCTGGTTTCAATGTGGACACCAACCTGTGGGGCCAACAGGTGCTTTATGTCCCATTGAAAAGTATTTTGGAGGAAAGGTCATTTTAGACCTATAGTACCACTGCAGGCAAATGCAGAGCAGCCCTGGATGGGAGTTCAAGACTGGCGTCCCTGGACACAGCGCTAAGCAGTGTGTGAAATGGTGTTATCCAGGGGTGTTTGCACCCAGGGAAGCATCTCCTCCTATCACAGGGAGGGGCCGACACTGCACAGGCATGGGCAGAGGCTTGGGAAGGAGGGATTAGGATCATTCTCTGTCCTCTGTGACATCACCACTCTGCTGGGCTTTCCTCCCTAGGAGTGTAGGTCCAGCCCAAACACACAGTGAGTGTAATCCCTTTAGGTGAGCTGACATTACTATTCTCTGAGCACCAGCAACATCTGGCCCTTCCCTGGGAAGACCCCAGAGCACAGTTGGGCAACTCCTCCACCAGCTACACCTTACTCTACCCTCTCTTCGGGATAAATACTAATTCTATGTTTTCAGTTTCAAAAATGTAAACTGTGTGTGCTTTTGTGTCTATGTGCAGGTATGCCTGAGTATAGGTCCTTCCGGAGGCCAGATGAGGGAACCTGATTCCCTGGAGCTGGAGTTACAGGCGACTGTGAACTGCCCAACGTGGCTGCTAGAAATGGGACTTGGGAACCTATATAAGAGAAGAGCATGTTCTTAACTGAGGAGCCATCTCTCCAGCCCCTTTAGTAATTCATGTCACCTTTGGGAAAGAGTCATTGCCAGCTTTGTGTGCCGACCCCACTTATATACCATTCCTCACTGTTTTTCTGGGTTGAAAATTCCTCCATCATGGGGCAAATATCCCAGAGGAACCTGGATAAGGTGTCTTGCTATTCACATTTGGTACTGACAGAGTTCAGACTGAGTTCGTTTTGAAGGGGTCAGTTTATGTGTGGAGAAGAGCATGGGTCCAGGCAATCTGAGGAGCACAAAGGGGCCGGGTGGATTCTGCTTTCTCTATCTCTTCTTTCTCTTTTCTCACTATCAGAACCCCAACTCCTGCCCCTTCATGCCATACTCCATGTGAATAGGAGTACATGGTAGTCATTGGCTTGCTTCCATTCCTGGTCACTTTTCTTCCTTTGGATATGGGTTAGAACCCTTTGTATCTAAGAGGGGCTGCTTCCTGTGAGACTTCATGGATGCAGTTGGCTTTCCTTCCAAGGTTTCATGGTCTGGATACCTTGTGTGTACCTTCCATGAGGCTGGCTTCAACAAGGGCTCTTTGGGGTGTGGGGTGATGGAGACTGGTGGTATTTGCTCTTTTCCAGGCTGCTCCAGCTGTACCTGCAGCTGAGTGTCTGAGGAGCAAATGTGGATATGATGAGGTTCCAATGAGTATCAGAAAGATGAAGCAGCCAGGGGATGGTCCCAGGAACTCGCTAGACAGGGACAGGGACTGCCAATAAAGGTAGTCTCTAGGGCTTTCAGCATTTGGAGGGGGCCTTCTTTTTGCAATCATGCTAGGGAAGAATTTGCCATTGGGCCAGCTAAGGGCAATTGGCTTATTATACCAAATCTATTGCCCAAGAGTCCACGATTAATTCTTCAGAGGAAGAATTAACCAACACATTAAGATGAGTGATGCTTACAAATTTGCTATGTAATAAACCTGAACCCTCAGGTTTCTTCAACACAGGGTCAGGGCTCAGCAGAGAGATCTTGACACTTTTGAGGGATGGAGGGGTGATAGAGCTTTCCAGGTGCTGTGCATGTTGGGTAGGGTTTCCCTCTGTCCTGTCCAAGAAGGTGACTGTGTGTGGAGTATGGCTAGCCCCAACTTGGAACTGAAGTTTTAAACTCAAGGACTCATTTGGATTTAAATCTGAATGCTCCAGATCCTGTGGTGGTGGGGGACTGCCTGCCACATGGTGTATATTCTTGACCACGGTGGTTTATGTGGTTTGAGCCTGCTGTTCAGAGGTTCGGGTGTTGGAAGCTCAGTTGCCATTGCCCTGATGTTAAGGGGTGATGATTCTTTAAGACAAGGAGCCACGTAAAAAGTAATTATATCCTGTCCCTCTAGGGAGAATAAGGGCAGAGCAGAGAAATTCCTAGTTTTCAGGGGAAGGTGACCCTGGTTAGGTAGTGACAACTGGCTTATGTGACTCTTTCTGCCTAGTGATGTGGTCCTTTCCTCTTGGTGCTGGAGATAGAGGCTGTGAGCCAGCGGAGGTGTCCAGAAGGCACTGGTGCTATGACTTTTGCAGAGGTCATGCTGAGAAGAAGGTGTGTTGGCTATGTGTGGCTCAAGGTGATGTGAAGAAGAGTCAGATTTGGAACAGGAGCGTAAGAATATGGAACTTGCCATGTCTAATTGCAATTTAGCTGTTTTTATTGTATATGTGTGCACACAGGCAGGTAGGCATACATGCACTTGTGTATGTGTGTGCACATTCACGCACTTGTGGAGTTCAGAGGATAACCTCAAATGTAATTCCTTGGGAGCCATCTACCTTGTTTGTTGAAATAGAGCCTCTCACTGGAACCTGGGATTTGTCAGTTTAGAGGTGAGCTAGTGAGCTCCGGGGATTCGCCTGCCTCTGCCTCTCATTTCTGGGGTCCCAAGCATGATGTAATGTCCATCTCTTTGTGTGGGTTGTGGGGATTGAACTGAGGTTCTCTAGCATGGGCAAGAACTTTGCTGATTGAGCTGTTCTTCAGCTTCTATCCATTTATTTTCTAAATTCAATTTCTTCCTAACTAAACATAATGCAAGCCAGTTCAATGAAACTCCTCTATTTGTGGTTTCCTTTTTTTTTTTTTTTTGTTTGTTTGTTTATCACAAAGACACAGTCATGTGTGGGCACAGACTCAGCCAGGAGGAGTTCTTCACAGCATTGTTCATTTAGGAAGCCATGGCTCTCCATCCTCTTGTTGACACTGGAAGAACATTGTTCAGGTTATGTTTTGAAGAGAGGAAGCCTGACTGTTAAATGGTATGTAGAATACAATTTCATTTTAGTTTTAAAAAGGTATGTGTAGTCATGAAGAGAAATTAGGATAATATGCCCCAAACCACGGTCATTATGGGAAGAGTAATTAGAAAGACGAGAATCTGTTTTCTTTTTGAATTTCTATGAGTCTTGAACAGTCATGAATCACCGAAAAGTTGGAAAACACATTTTTACCTGCCCGTTTTCTTTGCCAAAGCCGGAAGAGAAGAGGTCTCCTCAGCAGGGTGGAGGCTGAACGGCCAGCCACCCATTGGAGTTTGGAGCTATGTGCTGTGTGGCTGAAGTGGACTCTCTTAAATCTACCTGAAAGCATAGAAGGCTGTTTCCCCTGCTCCCTGGTATTCAGGAAAGCAGCCTTCTTCTCTATAAAAAGCTAGGGTGAGCTCTCTAGTCTCTAGGCCCCACACTGAGCTGGCTAACCTCTCTCAGTCAGTGAGCAGGAGTTGTGGCATGGCCTACTGCTCACAGCAGTGTGTCCTATTGGGTTCTCTGCCTTAGGCCAGCTCGGGGGGGGGGGGGGGAGGGGAGGGAGAAGCTCATTTTAGTGGGTTCCATGGGAAGTGGTGACTCCTGGCCAGAGAACAGAAGCTTGCACACCATTTTTTTTTCTTTTTCAATATACTCATAAAGCAATGGGTTTGTTCGTGACTGCAGAAGAAAATATTTATTTTTTATAATATATTTTTTTTTTTCAATTTTTTGAGACTATTTTTTTTGTGAGCCTCAGGCTGCCCTCAAACTTGCAACATAGCCAAGGATGATCTTGACTGTCACCGCAGTACTGGCATTACAGGTACACCCCATCACACCCACTTTTATATAGTGTGGAGGATCTGTATTAGTTACTCTTCTCATGGCTGTGACCAAACAGCTGACAAGAACAGATTAAATGAGAAAGGGTTAATCCTGGCTTGTAGTTCAAGGGTGTCATTCCATCACGCTGGAGAAGACATGGCAGCAGGCCCAAGACACTGAGTGGGTCATATTGCATCTGTATTTAGGAAGTAGAACATAAGCAAGTTGGGCTGCTTATGCCCAACACAAAAATCTCAAGATGCAACCCCCCCCCATGCCCTACTTTCTCCAGGGAAGCTCCACCTCCTAAAGCGGCAGTTCTTAATCTGTGGGTCTTGACTCCTTCAGGGGTCGAGTGATGTTTTCACAGGGGTCTCCTAAGACCATAAGTAATCACAGATATTTACATTACAATTAACAGTAGCAAAATTACAGTTATGAAGTAGCAACAAAAAATTTTATGCTTGGAGTCAGCACAACAACATAAGGAACTGTACTAAAAGGGTCACAGCATTAGGAAGGCTGAGAACCACTTTTCCTAAAGGTTCTACAACCTTCTAAACAGCACCACTAACTAGTGCCCACGGGATCAAACACACAAGCCTAAGGAAGACATTTCTCATTCAAAACAGAACAGGATGGAACCAGGGGCCTCTTGTACTCCAGGCAAGCCTCATACCAGCAGATCCACACTCCTAACCTGATGAGTCTTCAAAACACCAGGCATTCTTGATACACCCTGACTTCCCACGAAGGCAGAGAGGTGACTTTGCACACAGTCAAGGGCTTCTTCGTGCCAATGATTCTCCTTGAGTAACCTTGAGAGTGGTTCAAAGACACGTATGAGCGCCCATTCCTAAGCACCATTCAAGGCCAGGTGGTCCTTTGGTTGACTAATTTTATAATGGCCAATTACGTTCTCTGGAACTCTTTGGAAGTAGGCAGAAGTCAGCCGAGCAGAGTATAATGAGAAATAGATCCGAAGAGGAGATAGATGCTGGTTTAAGGGATCTGGGTACTGCTCTGAGTGCAGAAGGCAATAGGGCAGGAAAAGCTCTCCTTTTTGTAGCAGAGGGACAGAAGTAGGAAGAAATGAGAGGCTCAAGCTTGAGAGATGGCTTAGCTGGTAAAGGTTGCTGGCGCCAAGCCTGACACAGGACCCATGGGGTACAAGAAGAAGACTCTATCTAGCAAGTTGTCTTCTGACTTCTACATCTGTGTGCATGTGAGTGCCCATCCCCTCCCACATAATAAGTAAGTAAGTAAGCAGATAGACAGACAGACAGATAGATAGATTGATAGGTAGATAGATAGATAGATAGATAGATAGATAGATAGATAGATGACAGATAGAAAGATGAAAGGACTTGTCATCTGTGCTAAGAATTCAGTCCTGTTTGTATGGGTGTGAAGCACAGCAAATCCCAGGTGACAGCCCCTGCCGTGGTGACCAGGTGCTTGGGTTCTAGCCAGTTCCTGCTCTAATGCTGCACCTGTCCCATGCCCACAGCTGGTTCTAGTTGGTGGTAATCGTCGATATGACTTTCTGGGAGTTACTCATGCGTTTTATAATTAAGGGCTTATAGAATTTTGTGATGAAGTTTTTGCATTATTTTCCCTCCTCCCTTAGAGGGAGTGATGAGGAAAATAATAAGGGACTGTCAGGATTATAGTGTTAGGAATGAGCCTAACATTTACATTTCCAGCCTTCTTAGATACATAGAGGACAGCCGTCTGAAGACTCATGAGTTGTCTTTTTGTTTATCTGAAAGTTCTTGTGTTAGATTTGGGCTCTCTCCCTTCCCCCCAGTCTCCTGCTGGCATGAGAGATTTATATATTTTTTTCTTCCAATAAAACGGCCTGCCATTTAGAGCTGTACGTATTTGGATGCAAGAAGAACGTATTCATTTAGCACATGTGTCCCCAGGGCTTTGTTCCCTTCCTTAGGGACTAGGGCCCGGCACCCTTGTGAAGTTAGGCTGCTGTTTTTCTGCCTTTTCTGAATCATTTAGACTTTATCTTTAATATGTATTCAGATGCTGATCTTTTCAAAAATTCAGAAAAGGCTCTTACCTTCTCCAACACCATTCCTGGAATCTCGGAATGCTTAATGAAAACGCTCATGGCTGCAGTGAGGGCTCCCAGTCCTGTGTGGAATGTTTTTAAGCTCAGTGCCATGGTTGGTGGTGACTGTTAATACTGCTTTCTGGGTGTTTCTCGCCTGTTTTTAAATTAGGGCTTGTAGCATTCTGTGGGCAAGATTTTCCAATTGTCTCCTTTCTCTTACCCTCTCACTTAGAGGGAACAAAGAGAAAAACACAGGAAGTTGGGGTTGGTGTTTATTGTAAATGCCTAGGGATGAATGGGCAGTGGAGACTTTATGAGGGATATCAAGGCCACCAGGGTATCTGCCATGCCAACATGTAACCTCAGTGTTTCTGATGGGTGAAAAAGTAAAAAGTTTACAAGCACATAAATCAGCCACATTGGGGTGGAGGAAACACACAATTACAACTGAGTCTATTCCATCAAAGTCTAAAAGGGCCAAATGACTCCGAGACCCCAAACATGCTTTTGGTTGGGCATTCCATCCTCTAGCACTGTGGCAGCCATATACATTCATTTCCCTGCAGGTGGACCTGGCCTCACCTGGTTCTGGTTGCGGGTGACCCGGGCTGCTGCATCCAGAATTACCATTCCTGCCGTTGCCAAGTCTAAAGCCAGAAAGCCAACCTCTCCATCTGAAGTGGGGCCATCTCCTGGCTTGTCCTCTTGGCTGACCTTGTGCCCTTTTCCTCTTTCTGGTCTTCCACCCATCCTCCACCCTGCCCATGAGGGTGGAAGCTAGTCTCTACTGTGTTGGTATAAATTTTAAGAAAGTAGCCCTTTCTAAAATGGGGGTGGTGAGCCGATCTGCCAATGCCAGGAGAACAGCTTTTTCTGCATGGTAGGTTTTGGATATTTGGAGTGACAGAGCTGGCATTGTTTGTAGAGGGTTAAGTAAGATTAATGAGGAAAGAAAGGGAAGCCATAGAGGATCAGCGTTTCCAATCAATGAGAGAATGCATTTAACGTGGGCTCCACCTGCAGCTTCCTCGGCGCGTGTGTCCTGATGCCAATTTGAAAGGTTTTGCCTTTTTATGCTTGTAAGTAACCTACTAAGAAAGACCAGCATGTACAGGGGGTGGGGGGTGGGGGTGTAGCAGTGCCCGATGTAAGCCTTATCCTGCAGCCAATGTATCGATCAGGAGGAATTTGTAGAAGATGGAGGCGTGTTTTAATAAGAGCTGGAGAGTGGGCGCCATCCTCCCTATTCCCAGGACTTTAAATTATAAATTGCAACTTCAGCATCTTATTCGAGAGAGAAGAGAAGAGGGGGGAACAATTTCACCATGATAGACTAATAGACACAAAATGAGAGCACTCATATCTACCAAGTGACCAAATCATGGAACCTGAGAGGTTCTCCATTGGGGTGCTGGAGGAACTTTGGGGAGAAAAGTAGGTTTGCTCTTAGCTTTTCAGAGAATGCATGCTTAAGCCTGTGTAATTCATATTATTGTTGTTATTTTTATTATTCTGTAGGAGATGGGGATGATGGCTGATGTGAAGGCCTTAGTCCATTTTGCTGCAAACGTCAGCCCAGTGCCGCGGTGCTAATGTGTGATCACCTGAAGATTAACACACGGTTGCTGCTTTCTGTTGGGCATTTGAATAACCAGCTTGATGAAGCCACTTAACTCCTTCCAATTATAGGTGCCAAAAGTGGGTGCATAGAGAAAGGGGGTTTCCATGTGCAAGCAGTTTCACAATCCTGTGTCATAATCAGATTCCAGAAACTGAACTTGCGGAAAGTTTGTGCTAGCCTTGTGGATTTTCATTTCAGATGTTGTCAACTCAAGGGCATTTGGGCCAATCAATATCTGCCTGTCTTCTCGCACATAGAAAGTTGGCTATTAGAAAAGAGAGGCTTACAGCAGGCTCAGCCAATACCATTAGCCCTAGCCTAAGGGCAGTTCTGTCCATGTGCCCGGATAGGCACCTGCCCCCTCCCCTCCCCCACCATTAGAGAGGCCACTTGGGATGTCATTTGGACAGAGCGGGCAAAGAGCACTTCTTTCTTCTTTCTCTTTTTTACACCCAGACTCCCCCAAAATCAATAAATCTGTTCCTTGCTTATTTTCAGAACTTTACTTCAATATAAGCAAGGACTTCCCTTCCAGCAACAAACTCCAGTAACACCATGTCAGGCTTATGTGTGTGTGTGTTTGCTTTTTCTGTTCCAATTTGAAAAATAATTGGAAATAATATCTGATTGATGTTCTCTCCCCCTTCCTTCTTTTTAGCTAAAGATTTCCTAGATGAAAGACTTTGATCTACCGCCTTTCAGGATTTGGTACTTGATTTTCTGTTCCAGGCAGTCTTTTCTGTTCCAAATGGTTTTGTGAAATAGAGGAAGCAAGGTATTGTTTTCCTAATCAGAGGGAACTTTGTGCAAATTGGCATCTTGTCTGCTGCAAGCCTATTGTGAGTTCTTGATGTTTTCCTCGAGATTGTGCTTTTTTTAGGGGAACAAGAATAGCTCTGTGGCTGAAAGAAAAGCCCCAAGCACTTAAGATACCAGGAAAGAAAAGAAGAATGGAGAATTGGTTAGTGAGGGTTCAGATGTCTCCTGGTAGGTCTTAGACTTTTGTTCAGATTGGCATGCTATTTCTCTCTGTCACTGTTTCTTTCTCTCCCTGACTTGGTTTCTGCCCCTTGTTAAAAGGAAATAATGTCACAACACAAATGCATTGAGATTGGTGCTGACTATTGCAAAGGCCTAGAGAAAAATGAGGGGCAGCTGTGGATCATTCTAGGCGTGACACCAAGCCAACTTGGATCCAGCTGTTGGCACACAATAAGGCATAACCAGGGCTATGTTAGTGTCAGGGGTACGGAACACCTGATGTTAAAGTCTTTAGAATTCACCAGAGAACCGCAGGAAGAAACTCTGAAGTGCAGACAGAGATCAGAGTCTGAGAAAGGCAACATATCCAACAAAGGAAAAATGTGATCCAGAAACAGGGACGCGCGGACTTAATGTGCAGTGCTACGGTCCAAGAATGCAGTGTTTTTCTAGACTGACCCAATGGAGAATTAATGTGTCTCTTCAGAAAACATCGTCGGGATTTAGTATTTCTCACAGAGAGTGGAGAAACGAGGAATCCGAGTAGGCTTGCTGATCCAAGCCAGCCCTCTAACACCAACCCGTTCACAGGCAGAAAGAAAGTCCTCCAAGGTAAAGACATCTGTTGGCAGACAGAGGTAAAGAGGTGGAATCCCCTCCATTCCTGAGAGAGCACAGTGTTCAGCTCTTTCTCAAACGCGATTCTGGATCGCTTCCTCCCTGGCAGTTGCTGCAGAGATAGCATAGCCTGGCTTCCTAGCATACCGGCTCTCTTTATTCGTTGTAATTAGCAAGGGTAATTTTTTGGCAAGGTTCCGGAATGGCCCATGAGGGGTTTTTATGTCTGAAAGCAGAGGAGAGCTCAAGGTGAGATCCCCAGTCACAGAAGAGAAGACAAAGTTTTATTGTGAAGGCTAGAAAAGCAGTTTAGAGCATCAGGTTGGAAACTAGGACTGCCTGGGCCTCAGGGCAGTCCTGATGAGGTTGTTCTTGAGTCTGCCACTTGGGGTCTGGTCAACTGGGCACATGGGGTCTACAGGGCTAGAAGACACTACCCTGCTAGACAAGGCATTTACTCTTTGGGGGCTGTGCTGAGCAGAAGCCAGTTTTGAATGAGACTGTAGATCTGAGTTTGCCATTGTCACATGCAGGTACCTAGGTCTCTGACAAAGCAGCAAGGATGGCTTGTGAACTGAGAAGATGCCTCATTGGCAAGAGCATACGTGCTGCTCTTGAGAAAGCATGGTGAATGAGTTCAGATCCCAGCCTGTTGTCAAATATTTATTAAGTTCTATAGGGCTATTCTATGACCCTGCTAACCTCCTAACAATCGAGACAGAGACCTATTGGTTTATTTAAACCAGTCTCAAGCACAATAACTGAGCAGAGATGAAAATCATTAAGAGTTCTTAATTGGTCTCCTAGAACTCACTCTGTAGACCAGTATGGCCTTGAAGTTGGAGAGGTTGCCTGCTTGTGCCTCCTGAGTGCTGGTATTAAAGGCATGTACTAACACAACCCAGCATGCATGCGAGAAGC
Organism: Meriones unguiculatus; assembly: GCF_030254825.1. Classification (NCBI taxonomy): domain Eukaryota; kingdom Metazoa; phylum Chordata; class Mammalia; order Rodentia; family Muridae; genus Meriones; species Meriones unguiculatus. The sequence goes on from NC_083349.1 coordinate 13,345,459, forward strand.
TGGATGTGGCTGCATGTGTCCCTGTCACCTCAGAATAACTATTAAAAGTAGAGAAAGGAGGCTCACTGAGGAGCTTGCTAGCTACCAGTCTACCTCTGGGCTTAGTGACTCATCTCAACGGAATAAGGTGACAGAATAGGACAACTGATGTCCTCTGGTCTTCTCATGAACTCACAGACATGAGCACTTGCACACACATATGTGTGTGCATCTGTCACACATAAAACACACACACACACACACACACACCCCAAATGCCTTTTGCATATTCAAATATGCAAAATATACCTTTCTGAATACTACCAGGCAGAGATATCACTCAAATCCATAAAGCCAAGTAAGTCATTGAACAACAGACTTTCCTGATTGAGGAAACAGAATGATTATTCACTCTACTGGTGAAGTGCCTTGATATGTCAAAGAGTGTAGCACCCAGGCAGGATGTGAACTTCTTGCTCCCTGGATGTTAAGTGGTGCTTTTGTATTACTGTCCTGGCTTGAAGCCTAGAGAGGGACCATAGTTCAAACCCCTCCCCATTATCTTTTCCTGCTTGAGAAGGGGGAATGGAATTTAGCTTGGGGCAATCACCATTGGGGTTGGACTTTGAGATAGGGCCTTCCTTGCCAGAGAAAGTCGATCACTGGGGTGGATATGGGACTTGAAGTTTCTTAGTCTGAACCTATCTCCTGTCTGGTCTCTTCTTCCCTACTGTGCGCACAATGGGTCCAGCTGCTCCATGTCCCTGCTGCCATGATGGAGGATATCCATTCTTAAGCCGTACTTTGGGATTCAGCCTGCCAGGTATTTGGTCTAAGCAAGGAGAGCAGTAACTGACAGAGCACCCAGTTCTGTTTTGGTCAGTGGCGCCCAGAGTTTTGGTGACGAAAAATCCCTAGTGGTTCTGAAGGTGACGCACTTTCCAAGAACTATTCCCAAGTGAAGAGACTTCTGTGGTGCAGAGGACAAAGAATTCTGAAGCTACTGTGTGATTTCCACAACCAGGAGAGCCCAGGGCATTCAGGGTGGGATGGTCCCAGAAAGCCACGGCATCTCTAAACGCGGTGAACAGGGGTCTGTTCCATAAAATATTTAAATCTTGCTTCTTCTGGATAAACGTATGTACATGTTCACGTACATCTTTGCACACAACAGGAAACATGCACCAATTAGTGCCATTTAAATTCTTCCTCCAATGTTCTATCTCGATGAAGACATGAAAGCATACTATTGGCATCTCCACCAGTGTGTTTGGAGGCTTCCTAGTCTGTGAACTATGTGGACTGGCTTGCAACAACCATGTTACTGAACTCTTTGTAGTCAAGACAGCTGAGCAGCCACCGTGGTGTCTAGAAGGCTCAACCAGAAGCAAGGGCAGACAATTCCAGGTCTCACCTTTTCTTATGATTAGACTATTTTGTGAATTAAGTTCTCTGAAACTCTATTTTTCCTCCTCTGGTATCTGAAGCTGAACTACAGAACTGAAAGATTTTTCCATTTAAAAATGGAATCACATCTAAAATGACTACAGAATTCAGTTTCTAGCAAACCCTCAGGAGTTTTGGAGTGGATCTATACATCCTTGGTCTTCTCAACCTTTTCTTTCTTTCTTTCTTTCTTTCTTTCTTTCTTTCTTTCTTTCTTTCTTTCTTTCTTTCTATATAGTCTTTCTTGAATTGCTTTTTTGTTAGTTAAATCACTTTATTTTTTTGATTTTTTATAATTTATTTACTTTACATCCTGATTATAGCCCTAATTATAATTTATTTAATTTATATCCTATCCTGATTATAATCCCCTTCCAATCCTATCCTCCCTCTCCCTTCTCCCCTATCCCCTCCCCTAGTCCTCAGAAAGGGGGAGCTCTCCTCCCCTACCATCTGACCCCAGCTTATCAAGTCTCATTAGGACTGCCTGCATCCTCTTCCTTTGTGGCCTGGCAAGGCCCCCCAACCAGAGTGTAACAGAGTCCAAGTCAAAGACAACCCCCAAAATATGGAACACTTTATGAATTTGCATGTCATTCTTGCGCAGGGGCCATGCTAATCTTACCTGTACCGTTCCAGTTTTAGCATATGTGCTGCCAAAGTAAGCATTCAACACTCCTTGGAAGTACAGCCCCTTTCTCACTCTAAAATAATCTCGGATTCTGAGAGTAAACTGACACCTTCCTCACTCTTTGCCTGGAAAATCCCAGGTCACTGATGGTCAATCAGAGTTCTCTACCTGGGCAGCCTGAAATTGGCTCATGTCCCCATTTGACCTGCAGAACACTGCTCAGAGCTTGTACTGGGGTTTTCAGAAGGATGCATACTTTCTCTGAGGTCATAAACTTGAGGAACTAAAGCCTTGGACATGGAGGGTTCTGCCATAGAAAGCCAGGCAAAAGGAGGCTGAGCTGGTGGCCTGAGGGTGTGATTTGGATGGCTGGTCCTCAGGCTACAATAAGACCCACTTCTGCCTCTGTCTCTACTTTAGGGGTTCTATTATTTTTAAAAAGTGAATTACTTTTGTTTGAGTAGTCTTTCCATCACCCCCACTCCAACTCCTAGTGGCCATACTGTGATTGGGTAGACCATTAGGGGATATTAGTCAGCTTTCTATTGCTATAACAAAATACCAGAGAGAATTGATTTATAAAGAGGATGGGTTTATTTTAGTTGACAGCTTCAGAAGTTTGAGTTCATAGATTTCTGATCCTGAGGCTTTGGGCCTGAGATGAGGCAGAATAACAAGGAATAAAGACATAGTAGAAGATGCTACTTACTTCATGATGGCTGGGAGCAAAGAGATTCAGGGTGAAGGACCACGGACATTTATACCCCTCAAAACAACTCTCTCAGCAACCTGCTTCCTTCAAGTAGCCACAACTCTCCAAAGTTCCACCTTCTCCCAACAGCCCATTAAGCTGTAATCTCCATCATGCATCATCAGTGTTCTGGTGAGATCCAGTCATCCTGATCCAGAAGCTTCCCAAGGCCCCATCTCTGTGCAACACTGCACTGGGACCCTCCAGTGGTAAACAGCTGCTCTGCAGCTGGAATCCTTCTCTTTCTTGGGTTGTGATTCTCTCATGCTCAGAAGCAGAGGCCTGAGCTGCAGCAGCAGGGCCTGTGGAGCTGGACCACACATGACCTGAGACTACCCAAGGATGCCAGACCTAACAGTGTTCCCTAGCACTCCCAGAATCCTCATAGCATTACCTGTTCTGTCCTGACCTCTAGAATTGGCCTCTGATGTCACATGCTGAAAAGAGAACATGTAGCCAAAGAAATGCCTAGAACGTGACTTTCCACTCTGCATTTTGTGTGCAGGGCTTGAAATAGACAGGGATAAAACATACATGCACATCCAAATAACTTCCCCTCCTATGCACATTTGGGGATTTCTATAGCATGAATATGTGTGTATGCATGCTCACATACATGCTGACAGGTGCACATCCATGTATGAGGTGGAGGTCAGTTATCTTTATTGCTCTCCACTTTATGTATTGGGATGGGGCCTCTTGCTGGCTTGGTTAATCTGACTAGCCAGCTTGTCCTTAGAATTCCCTGTCTCTGCCTCCTGACATGCTGGAATTACAGGCAGCTCACTGTGAATGCCAGGCTTTCTGGGTTGTGGTGATCTGAACGCTGGTCCTCATGCTTGATCCTCATCCTATCTTCAGGCCACAGAGAATTATTTTTAAACAAAATCTTATGATTCTTTCTATGCAGTACTGGGAATTGAACCCAGGGCTTCCTGCATGCTAGTCCAGAACTCTACCAACTGAGCAAACTCCCCCCGACACACACACACAGTTTGGTGCTAGATTTTAAAAAGTATGTCCTACGTAGAAGTTTGCTTATTTGTACCGAGAAGGATTTTGTGTGTCACATGCTTCTCTTGTGCTCTCGAGTCAGGCTCTGCAGAGAAGCCACGCCTAATAACAGAGCCTGAGAGGAAGGCGTGGCAAAGTACACACTGGAAGTGAGACATGGAACACAAGCAAGAAATTCTTTGCTCTTACATTGAGATACCAGTCTCATGCTACCGGCACCATGGTTTCCATGTTGTCCAAAGTCCCGCATGTTTTCTCTGAAAGAAAACATGTTTCATTCTGAGGTAGCTTTTAAGCCGCAGTGGTTAGGAAGAGCACAGAGACCCTCTGTGTACTGTGTTCAGGGGCACCATACTGTAGTGATGGTCCCTTCTCAGCATCAGGGTGTTGCATCCATGCAGTCTGCTGACTTTCTTCAGATTTGCTGTTTTCACATTCTCTTTCGTATGCTTGTGCTCAGTTCCGAGCCTGTTTGTAGATTTTTGGAGCCAAAGCACTGTCATTGTATAGGACAGTTCCATCATAGGGACCTCCTGACACCTCGAGAAATAAAGTAACCATTTTTTTTCTTGTGTTTTTGTGATGTCTCTGTTTAGAGAGGATTCTCTTTTTTATGAAGAATGAAGCGAAGTTGTATTTCACACATTAGCAGTTGCAAGCTGGTTACCTCCCCTATGGCCTGTGAATCCATACTTTGGGTCTTAGGTGGGAAACAGGGACCCCGAACTCAGGAATAATTTACATTTTATTTTCTCTGTGCTGACCCTCCCTTCTGCTGCTCATTACTTTGATAGGTACTAATGAGTCTTTCATGTTGGAACACCAGAACCTCTTCCTCCATCCCTTCAACATATTCCTTGTCTGTCTCTAAGTTTGGCGGTTGTTTTCTCGCACTTATTTTGATGTGCAGCAATGATGAAATGAAGCTAAAACTTTGCAAACCCTTGATTTTATCCTGCATGCACTGGAATGGTCCATGGGATGTTTTTAGAAAGCATTCTTAGGTCATCTTTTCAGAGCTGTGGATCGTTAGAAAGAGAACACGAACTTTGCTGTAAAGGTCAGGGCACCTGTGATAAGAACGAGGGCTGTTCTATCTTAAAGCCTCTTTTTCACTGTCCTCTAGCTGCCTGGGCCATTGGAAACTTTGTTCTACACCTGGTCAATGAGTCTCCACACTCACAGAGTCTTATGTACTTCAGGTGGATTGTGCATACTTTATACACTGTTGGCGTAAAGACTGAGTTTGTGTGCATACAGGAGACCCTTAATGAACATTTGCTTTCATCCTCAGACATTGTCAATGCTAAGGATTTCCTATGGGCCAAGTATTTATTAGATGCTGAAGATACAAAATAAGGACACCAAAGCTCTCCATCTCATTGGCTCCCAGAGCTCTGGGCCCATCATTGCTCCTCAGGGAGTCCATCTTGCTAAATGATCAGGAAAGAAGAAGTGTGGGCCTTCAGTCAGCAGCCCTTGACATTTGGGCTGTAGGAGCCAAGCTGAAGAGAGATATGTATGTGAGGTAGAGTGATCAGCATGAGCAAGGCCCAGCCTTAGGCAACATGGCATATTGAGACTGGTGTGTAGATCAGAGTCTGAGGGAACAGGAAGTAAAGAATGATATGGAGAGGCCAGCTTTCTAAAGGCCATATGAGCTGTACCACCTTGTCCAGGGTGGTGAGTCCAGGGTTGTAAGTGGGTCTCCTGCAGAGAGGGCTCTGAGTTGAAAGATGATTGTATCTCATGTGTCTCTTTCCATGTGGTGAGGCCCCACCTACGTCAGAAGCCTCCCAGTTCCAGACACTCGACTCATACCAGCTTCTTTTTGTTTCCCATTAGCTCCTGGAGTTCAGGCAAGTCACTCTGGGGAGCAAGAGGACTGGGTTGGCTAAAAGTATCCTAAAACTCTTCCCAAAGCAAATACGTGGTTTTCCTCAACAAGAAGAGAACAGCAGCAGCTGAATTCTGTTACTGCAAACCTCTGTTCCATGAGGAAGTTGTGTATGGGGAAAATCCACCAAGGATCTTGGAATCTATCTTTCTGACACAAACCAATGAATACAGTTTTGTAGATTTGCTCAAATCCTATCTAATTTTCCACTGAGGTAGGGTCGGGGTTCCTATTCATAGGAAATCTGAAATGGAGTTCCCACGGTGTATGCCAGGTTGTGTTAGGGACTATCATCTCTGCTATTCTCTGTTTATTTCATCCAGTTCTTCTGGGTTAGACAAATCCCTGCTTCAGGCATGATGGCATTCACCACCAAAAACTCACTTTCAGAGTGTCTACTGAGAGAACCTCATGCTTCTTACAAGATGGCTCCTGGACTGAGCTTTGTAGACTCAGGCCAGCTCTGTGGGGGGTATGGCTGCAGCCTGTCCTCTGGGCTCCCTAACCAGGCCTGAGAAGAATGTCTGTGAGTCTGGTCCTCTTTATCCTCACTGTCTCACTGGGCCTTTTTATCCTCTTGTTGCATGTCTATACTTTAAACCATGCTATTCTTTTAAAGTCATCCACTTTTTTTTTTCAATTGAGACAAGGTCTTTCACTGGTCTAGAACTCACTGCTTATGCTAGTCTGGCTGGCCACTGAGCTTCTTTACCAACACTTTGATTGCAAATGTATGCCATGCGTCCAGCTCTTTACATGGGTTCTAGGGATCTACCTCAGGTCCTCATGTGTATGTTTCAATGGTTGGTGACAGCCACCTGAGCAATGTTCTAGGCTGCATGACGTGCAGGGAAGAGAGAAGCTGCAGTTCTGCAGAAGGCTGTAGAACCCTCTCAAGGATCTTTGATATCTATTAATTAATTGAGCATTAATTCTTTAGTACCTTTTCTTTTAAGGCCACCGATGTGAGTCTCTGTAGCTGGCGAGGTGCTTAGGTAGTCTGGCATACCTTAACAATGCTCTATGACCAAGGTCCTGCTCCCCCCGTGGGGCCCTTTCCAAATTTCTTGTTGCACAGCCGGGTGTCTCCCCATTTGTATGGATTGCTTTTGAAAACATGTGCTGTCTAAATAGTCTTGTGATGTTCACTGTGTGATGCTCATCACAGTACAAATCTATTGCGGACGCCAGTGATGCGCCTTCTGTGGACCCAAGGGTCTCACAGCACTTGTGAGATGATACATCTTCTGTACATGGGAGGGATCAGAAACGCTGGTGTCACCTAGGACGCCTGGGGTTGTGATAGGCAACTCTGAGCTCTGCTAACATGAAAGACTAATTGTCTGGTGAGGGCTTGCACAGATGTGGCCAATAGGGGCCTTGCCTGGATTGTTGCAACATAAGGGGCGGGGCCAGGCTGCATAGGGGACAGGGCAGGCCATGTTCCTCAGGTAGCCAAGCTCCTGAGAGCAGCAATCTTGTTCCTAGTCCCATCTCAGGGCAAGATTCTTCGAGATGCTCCTGACCTTGACCCTTGACTTCTGCTTTCTTTAGCCTATCAGCTGCATCTGCCCCACCAGATTCTTCATTTCCTGCCATGTTTTGTATCTTTGCTGTCTGCAGCAATGCGAGGAGTGCACAAGTCTCTCAAGTTACAACAGCTCTGTAGGGTAGAGAAGAGGCCACTAATGTCAGAGCTAGCTGGATTTGTGGGCGGACAAGATTCAGAACCTCCTGTGTGGTGCTTCCTGGGACTCTGGGACAGTGCCATTGCTGTGCTAGGACTTTCTATCTGACTCTCCGGGTCTCTTGGCTCTGGTCTTCACCACATTATGCTTTCAGTGCAGCTTCTACCCAGCACGACCAGTCAGTTTACTCCTTCCCAGTGTATTTCCTAACCTCATGTTCAGAAACACTCAATACAGAGTGCTTAGGAGTCAAGAAAGCACACAACATACAGCTCACACATATACTTCATTTCATTTCTGTATCTCTCTGGACTTTGCTAATGCATTTGAGGGAGCCATTATGTATCATCTATCATCTTTTTAACTCTCCCTACCCTGCTTCTCATCTTCCCTGGAGTCATTTCTCACCCTGCACCCTCCTCACTGCCTGCTCTAGAGTGTGCTCTGCTCTGGCCAGTGCCCGCAGCCCTTGCGCCACCATTCCTTGGCACCCGGGGCTCCTGTTCTGAGCACTGGCAACTGGTTTGTGCCTCTTCCTTGGATCCTAATCACAGCTGGTCTGCAGTGGTCTTTGAGTTTGTCAGAACTTCTGAACTCAGGATCTGTGCTTTCATGTCCTCTGTGTGTACGGTCACGCCTGACACTGGGCTACAAAAGGGTTTCTTAGCTAACTATGGAAATTCTTCCCAGGAACACTAGTACTCAGTCAGTGCCACACAAAGTTCTTCCTTCCTGGTGGTAGCCTTGATGCTTTCCTGGTAAAAGCTACTTTAGTCCTGATCTTTGACCTGAGAAAGCTGATCCCAGACTTTGTTGAACCTGATGCCCTCCAGATCCTGTCCCAGGAATTCAGGAGCAAACACTTCTGGATTCTTATCACTCGGAGCCATTCTTTTTTTCTCTCCTTTCTCCTTTGGAAGAGTTCCTCCAATCTGCGTACTTTATTTACAGAGAAAGAAGCTGAGGCCAAGAAAGATTGGGTTGTCCATTAGCTAGCTTTCTGACTTAGGGCCTGCTGCCTTTTCCGCCACTCTATTCAGGATCACTAAACGTTGAAGGGACATTCTTTCTAATGTGCACAGCCTTCATTTCAGAGGCTTCTTGGGAAGCCAGCCCTGGTCTTGGGACTCTCTCTCTTTTACTACCCAGTGTGTGTGTGTGTGTGTGTGTGTGTGTGTGTGTGTGTGTGTGTGTGTGTGTAGTATGTGGTCTTTGAGGGGTAACTGTTTGAACGCCCTTCTGCAGCTGTATAGCAGCTTTGTAGAAACTCAGTGGGCAGTGCTCTAACAGAGAGGGCACACCTGCACCCATATTTTTAATGATCTGACCCAGTGGAAATCTCCTAGCCATAAAGATGCTGCCTTAGAATTAAAAAACAAACAAACAAACAAACAAAAAAACAAAAAAACCAACCAACCAAAAAAAAAAAAACCTAATAAATAATTTGTTGTAACCTTAGGGTATCACATTACCACATTCCTTATTATGGAACTAGGGTACTATTTAAATTGTTTATTTACAGCATCTAAATAAATACTGGTTTGGGCAGTTTTGCAAAGCAGGGCATGTGTTCCCCATCATGGCCCTCCCCTCCCCTGCCATCTCATCCCCTAGCCTCAGCTCACCCTTTCTCCCTGCTGGCTCAGGGTTCTTTTCCCAACTGCAATGACTCCATTATGCTATTAAAGTTCAGGGTGTGTGGAGAGCATGGCCCCTGAAGGCATTTGCCAGTCTTGGGTTTTTCATCTTGTCTAATACCTGTGGCCCCCTGTCTGTGCTAACATGTGACTGCAAGCATTCTATAGGATCCGCCAGTTAGTTGTCCCTTGAAGGCCACTGGCCTCTGTCCCTCTTATGGCCACTCGTCTGGCCCCTCTCAGATCTCTGTGGTAGGGGGGCAGCAGGCAACACAGAGGAAGAAATATCAAACACATCAGATCAAATGGCAGCCTGGACCCCTAGGTAAGGAACAGGGCAGGGTGGAGGACATTGGAGCAGGCGCTGTCTGTCCTTCTTTGGCTCGCTCAGGGCTTGGACCTCAGTCTGTGAAGTGCCCCCTTTCTTAAGCCCACTAATTGGGTAGGATTGCTGCCATCTGATGAGTCATAATTAGGATAAGGTAGCTCTAGTAGGAGTTGCCTTATCGGGCTGGGGTCAGGGACTAATGACTAGCAAGAGAAGGTGAGGGTTTTGTTGATGCCTGTAGTCTCTGTTGGGGGAAAAAAATAACCAAACCCAGCACCGCACGATTCTTCCAGAGGCACCAAATCTTCCCCTCATTTGCTTCAGTGACCTCTCAAGTGCGTCCTCGCCCCGAGGGCTCGGGGCAGTCCAGCAACCGTTAAGCCCCTTGGGTTGAAAATCTTCTCCCATGTTTGCCCTTAACACCAGACACAGAACCATTAGCCTCAGCTGTACTGGTGCTCATTAGAGGCGATCGATGGCGAGCGGGATAAAGAATGCCGCTGCCCTCCCAGCTCCCTTCCTGCAGATTTACAGGCGTTCCCACGCACCGCCTCCCATCAGTCACGTAAAACAAGGGCTTCTTTAGAAAACAAAGGCAATGTGGGAAGGCATCGTTTGGGAAGTACATATTTGTCTGCTTGGTCTCAGGATGTCGGCGAATGTCTCAAAGAAATGTTATTGTCATTGTGATGTGGAAAGCACACAGCTTTGCCTTCACGGCTTCTGAGCCGGGAAGGAGAGAATAAGAATGTTTCTTAATGCAAGCGTTAGAGAGTCCTCCTTATGTGGAGGAGCCATGGCTATAGATTACGGTGGGTGCAGGGCCAAGGAGAGGCACCCTTCCAGAGTCTAGTGACCCTGGGAAGCACAGGGTGGCTAGCGGAGTTCTGGGTCCGGCCAGAAGGTGTTGCCAGAGAGCCTGCTAAGTCCTGAGGCCTTCTTTCTGAGGTTGGGGAATACAGCCTCAGGGGACATGGGAAACTGGAAGGGCCTGGGCCTGGGGGGCAAGGCTGGAACCTCCTCTTTCTAGGCTTCTACAGATCAGCAGCTTTCAGAAGAGCTGAGCTGAGTGGTCCCTGGGGTGGGTTGGGTGGACTCAGTGGACTCCAGGGCCTAGGCACAGCTGTTTGGGGGTGACGGTGTGTACCAAGTCTCCTCTCCTGCCCCCCCCCACCTTGATCCTTGTTTCCCTTCTCAGATGTGTTGATGGGTTTTTTTTATTCCCTTCCCATAGCTACCACATCTGTCCTTCCTTACTCTCCAGATTCCCTGGGAGGGACCAGAAAAGTGAGAAGGTAGCAAAGACTTAAGGTTGCAATGGTGACTGGTGGCAACCACAGAACATTCTGTCCACATTCTCTGCACATAGAACTGTGTGGACTGAAGAACCCACCTGGACCATATCATTTAGTCAAGGAAGGACAGCTCCTTGGGGAACTCCCTGGAGAAGATCTTTCAGGATTGTTCTGTGGCTCCTGAAACCAAGGGGGTGCTGGCTACCAGACCGTGGAGAGCACACACCTGGACCCCATCAGCCACCAGCTGCCAACTGCTGAGTTCCCAAGAACTCAGGAGGGCCTCTCGAAGGGGCTGGCTCTGCTTGCAATGGACTGTGCTACAGGGACAATCTGACCAAATGTTTAGAGAAACTTCCCCTTTGATCCTTATCTTGTGCCTGAAATGTTTGTCTAGCAGTAAGCCCAAGAAAACTCAGTGATAGGAGGAAAATAAGCCTTCCTCTACAAGGACACACATGGAGAACACCACTCACTTCTCAAGAGACAGCTCTCTGAAACCTTCTCCTGTAAAAAAGGAGTAGAAAATCCCAGAGCATGTCTAGTTTTCATTTAAAATTTAAAAAACAAAGATTTATTTGATTCTTAGTGTGTGTGTGAGTTTATGTGCCCATGAGTGCAGTTGCCCATAGCAGTCAGCAGAGGGAGCTAGATTCACAGGTGACTGTGAACTGCTTGACATGGGTGCTGGAAACCAAACTCTGGTCCTCTAAGCCAGCAAGTGCTGTTAACTCATGAGCCACCTCCCCAGCCTCTTCCACCTTTTAAAAATCAAGATCAAGGGAGACTCCGCACTTATAAAATCAGGACAGGCTTTTTGTTGCTGTTGCAGAGATCAGGCGTAATGTAGCCCAGGCTGACCTTTGAATTCACTGCTTTCCAAGACTGGCTTTGAGTTCCTAACCCATATCGCCCCGATATGTGATATGACAGGCATTTATTGTAACTGCATAAAAGAAGACCCTCAACAGTTCTGTAAAAGACTTTAGACTTTAAAACCACAGTGTGGGCAGCTGGTTGTAGAACACTAGTTTAGTGAGATAGGAAAAAAATTGAGACACAGAAGCTAGAAAAAAAAAGATTTATGACTAAAATGATAAAAAGGAAAACTGTGGACTTGGAGGAAAAGAGAACAAGCATACACATAATGAGCATCCCTGAAGGAGAGCATAGTGAAGGGAGCAGCTATTGCTGTCACTGAAGAGCATAAGGGTTTTTATACCAGCAGACAAAATTGGGCCAGCGAGATAGCTCAGTGGGTGAGGGCATTTGCCACCAAGCCTGATGACTTGAGTTTGTCGCTGGAGCCCCACAGGATAGAAAGAGGAAACTGATTCTTGGAAGTTGTCCTGAAACCTCTACATGCTTACCACGGACATGTGCACACACACACACACACACACACACACACACAAATTTAAGAACTGAACATAAACCGTGGCGGGATTGAAATTTAAAGACGAGTGCATTTTTAAAAAAATTACAGGTGGTATCGTACCAGGTGCCAGCAGCCACCGTGACTCCTTGGCCATGGTGGACCGTAACCAGGAACCATGAGCTGAAGTAAACCCTTCCACCTAAGTTGCTCTGGTCAGGATATTTTTATCACAGCAACAAAGCCAAGGCACAAATTGGTTCCAAGATGTGAGCTCATTTCTGTGAGAAACCTGTGTAGCTTTTGAGCCATTGGAACTGTTTTGCGTGAGGAATGTGGAGGAGTTTTGCACACCAGACAGACAAGCCTTCACATCCCGGAAACATCTTATTTGCCTGTTTCGAGCTTGGGAGCATGGAAGAAAATACTGTTAAGAGACTCTTATGAATTTCAAGATTGTTAATGAATTATGAAGGTGACAAAAGAGAACTTTACATATTAGAGTATTAAAACAGTAAACTTCACAAATTCAAGAACTTTAAAAACAGTCACTATCATGGACTTACCACTGGTAAGTCTGATTTAAGAATGGAAGAAGGAAAAAAGATATGTAAGGTGATGGATATGTGACTATGACTGAGGGGAAAATAAGATATTGCAATTAACTCAGAGGTAACAAAGGCCACTCAATAATTCCACATGTGACTGGACTTGTAACCAACAAAGCAGTAGATTTTTCTCAGGAAAATAGAAATGTCCACATCTCACTGGAAAAAGAGTGAGTCCTTACATAAGGTTAACAGCCACGAGGGAAAAATGTCCAAAGTTGCCTAAGGTTAATTATAGCAGCATATTAATTAATTTACTTATGCATACTCTCATCTGTGCATGTGTGTAGAGTTCAGAGGTCAGCATGGGGTATCCTCCTCTGTCATTTTCCGGTTTGCTTTTTGGAGACAAAGTCTCTTGCTGAACCTAGATGAGCTGTTTCATCTAGATGTCTGTCTCTGTCCTTTGTTGTATGAGGCTTTCACATGGGAGGCTGGGATCTGAGTTCAGGTCCTCACATTTCCCCAGTAAGCACTCCGCCCACTGAGCCCTCGCCCTGAAGCCCTAATTTATTTAGCTTTGTAACACTCTCAAACTAATCTGGGTGTCAGTCAGTCCCTAGTTCCTAGTCAGCGTTCTGTTTTTAGTTCAGTGTTCTTACAGAATAACCCCAGAGCGCTCCAGGTTTGGGGTGTGTGTGTGAAGGATTACAAAAGGAAGAAGGACAAATAACTCCCCTGCAACATGGACACCAGAAGCACAGGGGCCATGTGTTTCTGGCTGCAGTGCTGCACTCCCCAAGACTTGAGCTTGAAGCCTGCAAAGTGGGAGAAGCTCCAGATTCCTCTCGTTGGAGGATGGATGAAGCTGGTGGAGGAGCTGGCAGGCCCCTGTGTGGTGCGGTGTGTGGTTGCCAAATCAAAGACCAGAAGCCCTAAATAATACATAGTCAGTTGCAAACAACAGTTTCATATGCCATATAGATCCATTCTAGGAATACAATAATGTTTTAATATTCAGAAATCTATTAATAAAAGATAGCACATAGGTAGATTAAAAGAGGAAAGACCTCCACCAACTCCCAGAGGACACCTGATAAAATTCTACATCAATCTCTGATAAAAACTTAATAAGACAGGAATAGGAGAACAGTTTCTTGACACGTGAAAAAAAAAAAAGCCCCATGAAATCAGCAGCTGAGCATCACTTAGTAAGAATCCTGCAAAAGTCCTTCAGTTAGAAGTTTCGACAGCATGAGGAGGTCATGGTCCCGATTTCAGTGTCACAGGTACAGCAGGGCGGGGGAGCGGAGCTAAGATTAAAGAATAGACAGATGTCTACATACGGTTTTAGTTTGAAATGCCTCCCACAGGCTCATGTGTTTGAACACTTGGTCCTGTTCTTGTTGTTTGGGAAGGTTATGGAGCCTTTGGGGGAGGGGTGGACCTTGAAGTTTAGGGTTTACACAGATCTGGGCAAACAACCCCTCCCTCCTGTTGTTATAGCTTCAACTCACTCTTAACTTCATCTCTTCCTCACCATATTGGACAATAACCTCCAATTCTGAACCCAAATAAATACTTTCTTCCCTCCTGTTGCCATTCTCTGGGCTGCAGTTGGACGTTAAAATGAGAAGAGTAACACAAGAGACATGCCTAGAATTTTTAAAGGAATATGTTAAAGAAGGTGGTTAAACCGTTTCTTTTGATGGTAGCACACACAATACATAATTTCCCTACTTCTCACTAGTAAGTCGCTGGAAAATGAAGTAATAAAGGAGTTCTGGGCCACTCACTTGAGGTAGCACAGTGCTGTATGGGTGAACTCGGCGAGGCTCATCTGCAGCTCCTTTGAGGAGGAGATGTCAGGTTTTTTTTTTTTTTCTTTAATGTAGAGTTCAATATATTTTTTATTTTTTTTACATTTTATTATTATTATTTTATTTTTTTTACAAGTTATTCATTTTATATCCTGATTATAGAGCCCCCCCTTTCAACTCCTTCCAGTCCCACTCTCCCTCTCTCTTCCCCCCCATTCCCTTCCCCTAGTCCACTGAGAGGAGATGTCAAGTTTTGAGAGACACCACACGTGTTTTGAAGTGATTCTGTGTGGAGGAGTGAATGCCTTCTAACATACCTGGCCTTTTAGGACAATTCCAGTCAAAATAGAAAGAGAGACTGTAATGCTTACCCTCCATTGTCAGTTTGATGGCATTTTTGAGTCACCCAGGAGACACACCTCTGGGCATGCTGTGAGGGTGCTTCCAGAGGGGCTAATAGAGGAGGGAAGAATAGTTTGGGTGCCAGACTGAGTCAAAGGGGGAAAAGGAGCCAGGAAGGCTGAGGGCCACCAGTGTGAATCTCCTCCTCCTTTCTGAGTGCAGATGTGGTGCAACCAGCTGCTCCACGCTTTTGCCGCCACAGCTAGAGTCTCCCTTGCCACTTCACTTCCCAGCCATGAGTATCATCAAACCACAAGCCAAAAGAACTCCTTCCCTGAGTTGACTTTGCCATGCATTTTATTACAACTATAAGAATAGTAACAGACACAAGTCTTGACCCTGCTTTCGCCCCAAAGGATCAATACGGAATGCTGCCAGAGAGAAAGAGTAACACTCATCGATTAGGCATTATTCCACAGCGTTAAGGGTAGATTGTGGGTGGAAAGTTTGACAGGTTGGTGTGAGGAAGGAGGAAGGGCTTCCCAGGCATGTGAGACTCACTAATCAGCCTAGGATAATTGTGGCATTTCACATATGTAGGAGATGTTTGGGTTACACAGTGAGCAATATCATGGTAAGTTAACTATTTGGCCAAGAATCTCTTTAGCACTTCCAGATGAAAATGCATTCCAGCAGATTAAGAGGGTAATCGTAACAAAACTGGAAGTGCCCGGATAGGAAGGCCCTGTCGCTCTGGGCTCATAGTGGGTGAGGAGGAACAAAGACCCAACTCTAAGTGCCAGGATAAGGTGAATCCACATCAAAGTTATCTTTCACTCTCAGAGGGAGGAGTAATTGTTATTTTCTTCTTTATCCTCCTGCGCATTTCTGTGAGAGTCTTTGCAATGAAGCTGGGTTTCTTATTTAACAGCAGTTAGAATCATCTTAGGTGAAGATTGCTAAAAGCTCCACAAGGAAGTAGCTCAGGCCTTCCTTCTCCAACACTCTGGATGTGTTTCTCTTCTTCAGTGGCACTCAGGGAAAGACTGCAGCTCCGGTAGGCTGGGTGTCTCGACTCTCCTCCCTGTCACCCCCTTTCTTCTCTGGCTCTCCATTTATTTTTAATCAGTTGAAGACAGTTCTAGTATATCTGAGGAGGCAAATGGTTTCTGGCTCCGTGCTCCTGCTTGATTACATGCCCTGTATTTACAACCTGATGTACTCTCTTCAAGTCTGATTCATTTTCCTTCTCTGGCTTCCGGCAGCCTAGTTTAATTCCCAGCGTTTCACACAAGTTCTTGGAGTTGGGAGCTGGGGAGGAGTTGGAGGTGAAGTGTTGGCTGTTGGCTACTCCTTTCTCCTGCTCTGCTGGGTCCTCAGGGCTGGCCAGGCTCCCATGGTGCTTCAGCTGTTGTGGGCACGATCATGAATAAACTTGGCTGTCTCAGTAGCAACAGGAACCCTCATGTAAAGATGATGAGACTCAGCACAGGAAGACACCAATTTTGAGTTTGACTTCAGATAAACAAGTAACTTTTTTAGAATAAGCATACCCCGATACTGCATGCGATATACTCGTGACAAAAACAACATGCTGTTTGCCTGAACTCTGAATTTAACTGGACAGCCTGCATTTTATGAGGCATGTGCACTGCAGCAAACTTCTTTAATAGGCCAGTCGAGTGCATGACTTCATGCCTTCCCTTGTCCTAAGTGGTTTTGTTTTTGGCAGTGGGGTCTTCACACTGGGGTCTGCCAGGACCATGGTTTTAAACAAATAAAGCACCCCTCTGTGGCACCTTTTTGGGCTTTGCTAGTGGGTAGCTTGACTGTCAGAAAGCTCCAGCTTGGCCATTCCTCTCTGAGATGCAGCCCCCTCCTTGATTTTTTTCTCAACAGAGGGACTCATGCAGCCCAGGATGGCCGCAGACTGCCTATGTAACTGAGGGTAACCTTGAATTTCTCCATGTCTCTACTTTCCCAGTGCTGGGCTACACCTTGCTTATGCCATGCTGGAGACTGCACCTGGGGCTTCACACGTACTAGGAAAATATCCCACTGGCTGAATACCTACCCTGGGGGAGGCATTAACAGCATGTATCTATCTGTTCCTCCTGTGGTCCCAGTGACAAGCTAAGGTACGCTTCTGCCCAAATTTACTTTGGGGACTCCATGAGTTTGTTAGGCTGATGTACAAAGGCCTGGGTGAGTGGTTGTGGGCAGGTGCATGGGTGATCTTAGAGTAGCCACACTGGAAGGAGTGAGTGCACCCAACATGGATGATGACGCTCCCATGTCAGGGTAGATGGAGCCCACTCTCCTCATCTTTCTCCATCTATATTTTCTAGCCCCTCCTTGAGGCACGGAGGCCACAAGGCAATTAAGAAAGAACTGTATGCCTCTGGTTGGGAGGGGCAGCTGGATACTTAGGTGGATGTCCTATGACCTGACCCTCCCCCTTCCTCTGCATGGAATGTCAAGAAGCCCAGCTAGGATAATCTTTTGTGAGTAGGCTCAGCCAAACTCCTGAAGATGGGGGCAGTGTGGCTCAGAGGCTAGTTCTGTACAGTGTTGAAGGAAGATATTGAAAAAGACAGTACATTAGAATTGAGATTGTAGTTATAACCTGGGAGTAAGGGGAGAAAGTCTTTTTCTCTACTAGGTCTGGCACAACAAATAGACCAAACTGTCCCTTTGGGTGTCCACAGGAAGTAAAGACAGCCCTTGTGTGGACAGGACAGGTCATCTCTCTCAGGTCCATGGGTCTTGGCTTTTAGAACCCTGCCTTTCTTCTGCTGTAAGGGAGTGATGAGATCGGAAGAGCCGTGTAAGTCAGGTAAGAGGATTTGAAACTCAGCTAAACCCCAAATCTGACTGGCATCACGACTTCCAGTTATTCATAAAATGCCTGGGAACGAACAGCACTTGTTCCAGATCACCTTAGGATGCAAGCTGGTCAATTTAACTTTTATCTGTAGAGGCTCACCCCTGCTTCTAAGCCTGCGCTGGCTGGCTCCGCACAGAGGAAGCTGCCTCTGTGCTGGTCGCTTGGGACAGGTAAGATAGACATGGCCTCTAGAGTTATCCTTTGTGTCTCTTCTACGAAGAGAAGGAACTCATGGCCCTGTTGTTGCTTGGCATTAGTCACCCTCTTCCTGGGAAGGAGCCTGGCCAGAGCTGGCCTGGAAGCCTGTACTTTATTACCGCTCTTGCTTTTGGTCATCTGCCAGGAGCTGCCCAGAGGTGCCAGAAGGCTGCATCCAATGAGCTCTCTGAGCATGGCTGCCTGCGTGCTTCTTCCAGCGGCTGGCTCGCTGCACAGCTCTTTGTAAATTTTGTAGGAAAATGTGTTCTCAGGGGGGGCTCCATTCCAACTTGGCAGGTACAGGAAGTCAGAAGAGCTGGAGTCAAACTTTTCAAGGAACAGTTCAACTTGGATCTTAGTCCATGCTTCATCTTGGGCTCTGACTTCCGGGGCCTCAGATTTGGAAGCGCTGGAGCTGGCTGATAAGAGGCTGTATTTATGGTGCCCCCAGGAGGGGAGGATTACTGCTACCCCAACACAGTCCTGGTCTTCAAAGGGTAGGCTGCCCAAGCTGGGGATGATTTATATAGTCCTTGGATGGAGAGATTGTGAGCACCATTTAAACAAAGATCTATGTTTTCCTCCTGGAAAAGCAGTGGCTTCTCATTCAGAAAAAAAAGGCAGCAAGCATTCTGCTTATCAGGAGACTGAAAACATCTCTACTTTCTCAAAGCGTTTCTCACACATTACTGTCATGATCTTCGCCACCTCTTAGCTGTTGTGGTTCTCGATTTTCCAATTACTATGTACTTCCTTCTAGCTGTGGTACTGTTTAATTAAGGACCCCTCTCTGCCCTTGGGTTCTTGCCATAGACAGTCCGTCATCATCCTTTTTAGTTTCCTGGTTTCTCTGCATGCTGTTGGGTGGACCGACGGGGATGCTGTATAGAGAAGCAGTAAATGGCAGGGGAAGAAGCCTGGGTGAAAGAGAAATGTGATTTCTCTTTGTCCAACCAACCACTGAAATGGCCCTTTGGCCATGGTGGTGGATAGCTACATATGTTATTTTTATTATTGTGTTAATGTGGAAACTGCATATTTTTTAAGTGATGGGGATTTAGAGAGTCCAAACTTGTTCTATTTAATACTTTTGTCAAGAGAAGCATCTTTACCCACAAAGACAAGTATTTTCATATGCATGGAGGCTTGTAGCCATGAGACATTTTTGTAAAGCAATGTACTATACTATGTTATAAACTTCCCAAATATTAAAATCAAGCACTTTTGGGAGAGATATTAACTCTTTTAGGCAATGCACACAATTCCCCAAGTGCTCATTGTAAATCCAGGAAATCACATTGTCGGTGGAGTACAGGAATAATTTTACTCCAAAGCGTTTCTGCACCATACGTAATTCCATTTTAGGGAGTAAAGATGTTTAGCGCATGTCAGGAGGGCCTGCCTGTTGGCTCTGTCTCGCACCACTGTTGTCGTAAATCAATGCTGCTGCTGCAGAATCAGCTAATTTCTCAGAAGACTCACATGGAAACATGTTCTGCAGTTGTTTACATTGGGGGTGAGAGCTTTCAATCCAAATCATTGTTCCAAAATAGATGAATGTCATGTGTGATATCCGTTAATGTACTTCAGGCGTAGGGGAAAAGGGAGGGGAAGTTGGAAATCGAGCTGCCAAGATTTGCTTCCAATTGTGGCTGAATCCCAGGTAGTCGTGGGGAGCTGGAAGGAAGGGGCAGATACCTGTTTCCCACACGGGAGGAGTTGCACACATGTGCTTTGCCCAAGGCTGTGGGTCACAATGGAGTCAGTCCTTTGGAGAAGCCAGGCCTGCCAGGCAAGCGAGCAATGGCTGGCTTAGCCTGCAAAGGCAAGAATCTAGAGTTAGGTTCCATGAATGTCTCAGACAGACAGATGGAAAAAAGTTCAGGGCTCCACTCTCCCTTTCAGGCCTCAGATAATTCTAGAAGTTGGAATTCTGGAATGTGTTCCTGGATGTATAGATCAAAAGCTGTGTGTTCAGCTTGGAAGGTGGCCACAGACATGGTTATCAGTCAGGAAGCAAGCATGTTCTGTCTAAATAGGTGATGCATTCATTCTCCACAGCCAAAGACAGTCTTCAGATCTGAGGTTCTCCTAGTGTGAGGCGTGTGAGATTTGTCCTCACGGGCCTGTGAGGCACTTGACACAAAGGTAATGCTAGTTGATTGGGGTGACTTAATTTGCTTCTGAAAAATAAGAATTATGCATAGTTGAAATATTGGAGCATCTCAGCTATGAAAGGAAATGTTTCAAAGAATTTGTAAAACCCTGAGAGCTATCAGCAGTACAAGCGAACATCCCTCTTTCCACTCAGCCTATCCTGGGAGCAAAATCTCATGAAGGGTATTTGTGTGTATGTGCGTGTGTAAATGTGCTTGTACAGTGTAGGATGGCTTACGGTAGAACAGAGCACATTTCAACATCCCCATAGCAGACATATAATTAGGTATGTCAGTCATAGAAGCTAACAGCCACAGGGAGACAGGTTAGGAGCAAATTCTGAAAGAATGTTTGGCTTAAATCAGAGCTACCAATAGCAAGGGAACTTCCTTTCTCTACATTTGCTGCCATGTTTTATGAACAGCGTTTCTTGATGGCATCACAAAAAGCATTACATGGACTCAGTGTCAGGAAATCTGATTGTAAGGCATCACGGCTAGGGAAACATGGGACAGGAGGAAGGACCTGCGTGTGTAAGGAGCAGTGACTGTCAGTGACCCCTCAGCTTCTGGGGCATGTTCAACTCTCAGACACTGTGAAAAGGTGATGTCATAGGTTTACAATCACTCTACTGAGGAGGCCCTTTCTATCCATCTCTCATATAAGTCGAGTTTTATGAATGGGGGATGTGGTTTCCTTCTGGAAAGGAAGCAATTTCATTAAGAGTTCACTATTAATAGATATGCTAGGAAAACAAAATCATGAGATTTTGGACTAGGGAGAATAATAATCTAGAGTTTTGAGAACAATATAACTGGAGAAATTAAATAACGGTGTAATTGAGTGGGCTTTCAGCAGCCTCATTATGGGAAAGGGTCTGCATATGGGTCTGAGTTTATATTGGATCATTTGCCCTAGTGTCTGTGATTTCTTCACCAAAGTCACTAGTTTGAAACAAAGAACAAAGTAATACCTGATGTTGGTTAGATACTGGGTATTACTGAGGATAGATGTCACCCAACGTGAGCTGTTGGTCCCCTAGCTGAGACAGTGGCACAAGTGGGCTCTTTCCTCTTGCTCACATTGCCTGTGGTATTGAGTGCCACTTCTATCTTTCTGACTGTCCAATAAGGAATGAGTCTCTACTCTCTTTCTCTCTGTCTGTCTGTTTGTCTATCTGTCCATCTCTGTGCATATGTGTATCTGTGTGACTCTGTCTGTTTGTCTATCTTCCCTGAGTCTGATCACTGGTTCACTGGTGTTGCTGGATTTTCAGAGCCTCTAAAAAATTTGCCTTTTCCAGTTAACCTTAGATGTCTAGGGCTATTGGCATTAGGACATTTCCTCTACTATTAGCTGACTTTTTGTTTGTTTTAATAATTGAGATTTTGATGTCTCTTCCCCATCTTTACTCCTTTCCCTGAAAGTACTATTTCTCTATCCTTTAACCTTTCCTAAACTCACTCTTTTGCTTGGGATTTGACTTGGGTACAGTAGCTGGATCCTCTGATTCCTGGGGATGAGTCACCCTGACCCAACAGACTGGACTTTGAAAAGCCCTGTTACCTTTCCGGTGTCTGTTTACATCAAACCCTTAAGAATGATACATGCAGGACAACTCACAGAGCTCACTGTCTTTAAATCATTCTGTAGTCCCAGACCTGCTGACAGAATAGACTATACAGAGAATGACAGTGCATTGAACTTTGCCTCCTGCAGGCTGTAGGAGCTTGTGGAGCTTGTGATGGAATGTGATGGAGGGGAGAAGTTTGTGTATTACTTAGGGTTTTATTGCTGTGACGAGATACCATGACCAAGGACAACATACCATATATAAAACATACCATATACCACTCTTATATAGGAAAACAAAATTGGGGCTGGCTTATAGTTTCAGAGGTTTAGTCCATTATCATCATGGTTGGAAACATGGCAGCATACACGTAAACATGATACTCGAAAAGGAGCTGGAGATGGAAAACTTAGGGACGAGAACAGGAGCTACAGAGGTAAGTATCACCAAAAGAATACAAGAAGTGGAGGAGAGGATCTCAGGAGCAGAACATAAAACTGAAGAAATCAATACACCTGTAAAAGAAAATATTAAGTCAAAAAAATTCCGGACACAAAAAAATCTAAGAAATCAAGGACACGATGAAAAGATGAAACCAAAGAAAAAAGAAATAAAGGAAAAAGAAGATTCCCAGCTCCAAGGACAAGAAAATATTTTCAACAAAATCATAGAAGAAAATTTCCCTAACCTAAAGAAAGAAATGCCATGCCTTTAAAAATACAAGAGGCTTATAAAACACCAAAAAGATTAGAGCATAAAAGAAATTCCTCCCTCCAACTAACAATAAAAACACTAAGTATACAGAGCAAAGAAAAAGTATTAAAAGCTGCAAGGAAAAAAAAGTCAAATAACATATAAAGGCAGACCAATTAGAATCATACCTGACTTCTCAACAGAGACTATAAAAGCCAGAAGCGCCAGGGCAGATATCATGCAGACCCTAAGTGAACACAGATGGCAGCCCAGACTACTATACCAGCAAAACTTTCAGTCACCGTAGATGGAGAAAACAAGATATTCCATGACAAAACCAAATTTAAATGATATCTATGCACAAACCCAGCCCTATAAAAGATACTAGAATGAAAACTGCAACCCAAGGAGGTTAACTACACCCAAGAAAACACAGGATATAAATAACTTCACTGCAACAAAAACCAACAAAACAAAACAAAACAAAACAAAATAACAAGTACACAAACACTACTACTGCCAACATTAAAATAAAGGAACTAACAATCATTGGTCATTAATATCGCTGGACATCAATGAACCCAACTTTCCAATAAAAAGACACAGACTAACAGACTGAATATATAAATAGGACCCAACATTTTGCTGCATTTAAGAAACACACCTCAGCAACAAAGGTAGACATTACCTCAGAGTAAGGGGTTAGAAAAGGTTTTCCAAGCAAATGAACACAAGAAACAAACTAGATAGTAGCTAATAAAAACTACTTCCAACCAAAATTAATCAAAAAACATGAGGAAGATCATTCTCATCAAAGAAAAAAAAATCCACCAAGAGGACATCTCAATATTGAACATCTATATTTCAAGGGCATCCACATTCATAAAAGAAACATTATTAAAGCTTAAAATACAGATTGATCCTTACACATTAATAGTAGGAGACTTCAAAACCCCTCTTTCACCAATGAAAAGATCAAGACAGAAAATAAATAGAGAAATAATAAAAATTAACAGTGTTCATGAACCAAATGGACCTAATAGATATCTATAGAACTTTTCACCCAAACACAAAAATATACCTTCTTTTCAGCACCTCATGGAACCTTCTCCAAACTTGACCATATAGTTGGTCACAAAAGCAAGCTTCAACCAAATCAAGAAAATTGAATTAACCCATTGAATTTTATCAGATCATTATGGATTAAATCATTCAACAATAGAAATGACAAAAAACAAAAAATGAAAACAAAACCAAAAACCCTACACACTTTTGGAAATTGAACAACTCATTACTCAATGATCACTGGATAAGGGATGAAATAAGTAAAGAAATTACATACTTCCTAAAATCCAATGAAAATGAAGACATAACATGCCAGCTTATGGGACACAATGAAAGCATTGCTAAGATTAAAGTTCACAGCACTAAGCACCTTCATGAAACGATTGGCGAGAGCTCCAAGTCAAAGTATCTCTATTGGCAGATGATATGATAGTATATCTAAGTGACCCCAAAAACTCTACCAGAGGACTACTACAGCTGATAAACAATTTCAGCAAAGTGGTTGGTTACAAAGTTAACTGAAAAAAAAAAAAGCCAAAATAGCCCCCCCCATACACAAATGACAAACAGGCTGAGAAAGAAATTAGGAAACAACTTCCTTCACAGTAACCACAAGTAATAGAAACTATATTGGTGTAACTCTAAGCAAGAAAAGCCAAAGATCTGTATGACAAGAACTTCAAGTGTCTGAAGAAAGAAATTGAATATTAGAAGATGGAAAGATCTTCTATGATCATGGATTAAAAATGGCTATCTTACCAATAGCAATTTACAGATTTAATGCAATTCCCATCAAAATACCAACACAATGCTTTATAGACCTTGAATGAACCATTCTCAACTTCATAAGGAAAACAAAAAACCCAGAATAGCTAAAACAATCCTATACAATAAACGACCTTCTGGCAGTATCTCCATCCTTCATTTCAAGATGCACTACAGAGAAATAGCAACAAAAAACTCCATGGTGCTGGTATAGAATCAGACTAAGTTGATCAATAGAATTGAATTGAAGACCCAGAAATAAACCCTCATACCTACAGGCACTTAATTTTTGACAAAGAATCCAAAGCTATACAGTGAAAAAAAAGATAGTATCTTCAACAAATGGTGCTGGTCTATCTGGCTGTCTACAAGTAGAAAAATACAAATAGATCTATATATATATACCACCCTGTACAAAATTCAAATTCAAGAAGATCAGAGACCTCAACATAAAATCAGAAACACTAATTCTATTAGAAGAGAAAGTGGAGACGTGCCTTGACCTCATTGGCAAAGGAGACAACTTCCTGAACAGAACACCTACATCTCAGGCTCTAAGATCAACAATTAATAAATAGGACCTCATGAAATAAAAAAGCTTCTGTAAGGCAAAGGACACTGTCAGTAGAACAAAATGGCAGCCTACAGGTTGGGAAAAGATTTTCACCAATTGTACATCTGACAAAGGGCTAATATCTAAAATATATAAAGAACTCAAGAAATTAAACACAAACTAACCAAATAATCCAATTAAAAATGGAGTACAGAGCTAAATAGGGAATTCTCAACAGAGGAACATTTAATGGCCAGAAGCACTTAAAGGAAATGCTCAATGTCCTTAGTCATCAGAGAAATGCAAATCAAAATGACTCTGGGATTCCATCTTGTACCCATCAGATTGGCTAAGATAACAAACAAAAACAAAACAAACAAACAAACAAAAAACAAGTGACAGGCTAGACAGATGGCTCAGAGGTTAAGAGCACTGGCTGTTCCTCCAAAGGTCCTGAGTTCAATTTCCAGCAACCACATGGTAGTTCATATCCATCTATAATGCCATCTACTGTTGTGTAGGTATATATGCAGGCAGAATACTGTATATATAATAAATAAATAAATATCTGAAAAACAAAACAAAACACAAGGTGACAGTACTTGCTGGTGAGGATATGGAGAAGAGAACCCTCCTCCATTGTTGACGGGAGTACAAACTTGTACAACTACTATGGAAATCAATCTGGCACTATCAGAAAATTGGGAATAGCTCAACCTCAAGACCCAGCTATACCACTTCTGGGTATATACCCAAATGATACAACAAGGACACTTGTTCAACTATGTTCATAGCAGTTTTATTCGTAATAGCCAGAATCTGGAAACAACCTAGATGTCCCTCAATTGAGAAGGATGGAAAAGAAACTATGGTACCTTTATACAATGGAATACTACTCAGGTATTAAAAACAAGGAAACCATGAAATTTGCAGGTAAATGGAAGGAACTAGAAAAAGTCGTCCCGAGTGAGGTTAACCCAGACCCAGAAAGACACACATGGTATGTACTCACTAATAAGTGGATTTTAGCTATATAGTACAGGACAATCATATTACACCTCACAGAAAGAAGATAAGTAACAAGGAGGACTCAAGGGAGGATGCTTACCTCCCATTCAGAAGTAGGAATATAATAGACAGTGGAAGTGGTTGATGATAGGGAACAGGGTAAGAAAGGGGGCATGGAGAGAAATGAGTATAATATCAGACCTGGGGAGAGTTGGGGTGGGAAGACAGAGGGCTTAAAGAGAGAAAAGAAACCTTGGGTAAGGACTTCTCTGTGACAAGCTGGAGACTTATGACAGGATAGGCTCCTGGGAGGATATGAGGGTGACTGTAGCTGAGACTCCTAGTAACAGGGTCATTGAGACTGAAGAAGCCACCCTCTAACTAGACACAATTCCTAGTGGAGGTAGGGGAACACCAACCCACCCACAAAAACTTCAACCCCAAATTTACTATGCCTACAAGAAGTGCAGGGACAAAAATAGAACAGAGATTAAGGGAATGTCCAACCAATGACTGGCCCAACCTGAGACTCATCCCATGGGAGAGAGCCAGCTCCTGATTAAGGATACTCTGCTATGCTTACAGATGGGAGCCTAGCATAGCTGTTCTCTGAATTGCTCCACCCACCATTTGTTGTCAATAGATGCAGAGATTTACAACCAGTCATTGGGTGGAAGAGAGAGGGGAAGGATAGAAGGACCCAGATAGGACAGAAGCTCCACAAGAAAACCAACAGAGCCAACTAACCAGGGCTCAGGGGGCCTGTGGAGACTGAAGCACCAACCAAGGACCATGTACAGACTAGACCTAGGCCCTCTACCCAGATGTAGCTGATGGGCAGCTCAGACCTCATACAGGTTCCCTAGTAAGGGGAATGGGGGCTGATTCTGACATGGACTCTCTTGCCTGCTTTTAATCACTTTCTCCTGGCGGGTCTACCTTGCCAGGCCACAGTGGAAGAGGATGCACTTAGTCCTGATGAAACTTGATATGCTGGGGTGGGCGGGTGGGGCTCCCCTTCTCTGAGGAGTAGTTGAGGGGGGATCGGAAAAACAGGGAAGGAGGGTGCCACTGGGAGGGAAGGAGAGAGGGGGTTATGACGGGGATGTAAAATGAATAAATTAAAATTCAAGTTAATAAAATAATTAAAATAAATATTATAAATAAATAAATAAATAAATAAATAAATAAAATAAAAATCTCAAGAAGAAAAAGTAAGATGGCTGCTTTTTTCTTAAAGTGTGCTTGTGAATCCTACCCTTTCCTTTCAAGACTGAAGAAAATGCAAGTGAGCTAAGAGTCTGGCTCTTATCTGAGGTGTGGATTTCCTGTGGAGATATCTTCGAACTCACAAGCCACTATGCCTCTTTATACTCATACCTTGGTGACACCTTCTTTCCCTGTAACTTGGGCTGACATTATCACTTGATTTGACCAATAAATAAATAACATGGATAGATGCTATGTAACTGTCAAGTTAATGGTTTGGTCCCATAGATTCATGTGTTTGAATGTTTGGCCCATAGGGAGAGGCACAGCATTATTAGGAGGTGTGGCCTTGTTGGAGTGGGTGTGGTCTTGTTGGAGGAAGTGTGTCACTGTGGGAGTGGGCTTTGGGTCTCCATTGTTCAAGCTACGCTCAGTGTGGTGGACAGTCTCGTTTTGCTAGTTTCAGATCCAGATGCCTCATGGCTTCTACATGGGAATCTTGAATGTTCTTAGAACATGTCCTAGAGACCACAGACCTCATGTAGTGGGATGTTTAATCCACCTGAAAAGGCCAATCTTGCACCCTAGGAAGCTTCTCCACCCCAGTAAATGGAGGAGCAACAGTCTCTACCAATTGCTCTGACCTCGATCAAGCTCTTCTATGGAAGGCATCTCCATATTCTTGTTATGCCTTTTGAAGCACAATTATTTTTAATGTGCAGCTTGGTTTTTAAGTTTATTTTTAGTGGAGCTCAGGCTGTATATATTTATTTTGTTTGGTAATGCTTTGAGAAACTCTGAACCAAGGTTATGAATTTTTCCTGTTCATGCCCATTTGCTTTTTGGCTTTTGCATTTAGGTCCTGAATACAACTTTAGTTTAGTTTTGTATATAGTACAGAGTGTAGGCCCAGCTTCACTCTTTGTATATTGATATCTATTTATTATGGTTGCATTGTCTTGAGACACTTGAACAAAATAAATTTGCTATGTACATTTGCCATTGTTTCTCAATTTTCAGTTTATTCCATTGGTTTTGCTTTGTGTGAAGGTTTTCACCTGGTTAATGTTACTTTGTAGTAGAGTTTGAAATTAGAAAGTTATTTAATCTAACTTTAATCTATTTTTTTTCAAATTATTCTGGATATTAATCCTTCATATTAATCTTAGGACTAATTTCAGCAACAAGACCGCCCTACCAGTTGGAATTTTCATAGGGAGTACGCTGAACATGAATAACAATCAGGGGACTATAGCTGGCTTAATAATCGTTTCCCAGCACATGAATCCTGATGTATTTAGAGTGACCTTAATTTTAATCAGTAATAGTTGTGGTTTCAGTGTACATGGTTTACAGTTTTTGTTGAATTTTTTCTAAGTATCTTACTCTTTTTGATACTCTGAAGTGGAATTGCTTTCCTAGTTCAATATTTGGCTTACTCATTAACAGAATGTAGCCATTCACCTATTTTTGAGTAGTTGATTAGTTTTTATATGACACTAATGAATGAAATCCTTTGCATTGTTTGTTAGTTTTAATTCCTGTCCTCTACAAGTAGAGATTCTTGTATTTCTTTCTTTCCAATATGGCTATTGTTGGGTCTTAAATGATGTTGAGTTTCAAACCCTTAGTCAAATGGCTGAGGTGGCTATTTAGCAAAGCAGACCTGGCCACCAGGTTCTCCCAGAATCCCTCAGTCCCTACCTGTTACAGGGTATGGCTGACATACCCCACCCCAACTCTCCAGCTCATGGTCTGAGCTTCCCTTCCCTCAGCTGCCCTTCTCTATGTAATTGAACTATGCCAGTCTTGGCTCAGGCTGCCCCTCTTGCTCTGCAGCTCCTCTCTTTCTCCCCTCTTCTCCCCAAATGTCACATTTCAGTCTGGTCGTGTTCACTCTGGACTCTCCCAGGTATCCTGCCTCCGAATGTGTTCTCCCTTTTATCAATAAATAAAATTTCTCCTCCACCATACCTAGGGGAAGTCGTATCTTTATTTTTAATTCAATTGTATTATATTGTAATTCTGATGTGCTGTTGGATTTGTTTGCTTGCAATATTTTAATTCTTACAAACCATCTTATATGTATGAGTGTTTTGCCTACACTTATTTCTATGCACCATCATGTGTTCAAAGTGCCCACTGAGGCCAGAAGAGGATGTTTGATCTCCTGGTACTAGAGTTACAGACAGATGGCTGTGAACCACCATTCATTTGAATGCTGTGAATTGAACCTGGGTCCCTTGCAAGAACAGCCAGTGCTCTTTGCTGAGCTGTCTCTGCAGCCCAAAGGGTTCTGGTACTTCATTGAGACTGTTTGCATGAGATACACAAAGGATGATGATATGTAGTTTTATTTTCTTGTAATGTCTTTGAAATCAGGAGAGTATTGGCATCATAGAACAAGTTTGGAAGTACATGTCATCTTCTACTTGGGATGAGGGTAAGTTAGTGAAGGGTTGGTATGAGCTATTCTTAAAGTACTGGGTAAAATTCATTAGCAAATCAATATACTCCCGGGATTTTCCTTAAGCTTTTTTTTTTAGGGGGGGGAGGGGGAAACAGCTGCTTATAATTCAATGAACTTAGCATCTTTACTCATTACCAGTCTAGATTATTTTCTTAAACTAGAAATTTCAATTTTCTGGCAAACTATTATTCATAATATTACCTTATAATGTTTTTATAGTTCTGTGAAGTTGGTGTTAATTCCAGTTGACCATTTCCAATGCAAATCTTTGAAGTACTCTCTTTGTCCTGGTTAGCCTAATGGAAGATTTGTCATTTTTAATGAGTTTTATTTTGAAGAATGAACTTTAGGTGTTACTGTTGTCTGTTGTTTTCTACTACCTAGCTCAATAATTTCTGCCCCAATATTTCTCATTTTATTTTTAAACTTGCATATGGTTTGACTTGTTCTTTTTTCTCATTTCTCATTTTGGCAGTTAGGGTTATTGAATTTAGAATGCTCTTATTTCTAAATGTGGACCTTCATGGCTATAAGATTTCCTTCCAGCAATGCTTTTTTTGTGCATCGTGTGTTTGGGTATATTGTAGTTTTGCTTTTATCACATTGAAGTCTATAAAATTTTTCCTTGTTACTTCCCCTTTGATGCTGTGTTTATTCAGGAACATGTTGTTAAATTTCTATATCTTTGTGAATTCCAGCTTGTTTCTGTGGTTCACTATACATTTCATGTCATTATATGATTTTAATACTTTAATGTTTATTGACATTTTCTGTGTAGCCTTACCTTTGGCTTTATTAGGGGAATATTTCATGTGCATTTGAGAACAATGTATATTCTACTATTGTGAAGTGGAATGTACTATAGATATCTGTTAGTATTTTACAGTGTTGTCTGTTTTTCTATTTATTTTCTTGTTTATTTTCTGTCTGGTTGTTTTATTCCTTGTTGAAAGTGAGGCGTCAAAGTCTCCAAATTTATTATTGCATTTTCTGTTTCCTTTCTCAAACAGATCAGCTTTTGCTTTGTGTATTTTAGATCTCTGCTTTTAGGAGTATATGTGTTTTATACCAATCATATATTTTTGATTCATTTACCCTTTCATCCTCATAAACCATCAACATTTGTTTCTGGTAACAGTTTTGGAACTAAAGTTTGTCTCAGTCAGCCTGTCTATGCTTTGTTTTGCTGTTTTCACTGTGTTCTTTGCATTCTTCTGCTATCAGCACACAGCTTGAATCTAAAGCATGCTTCTGGTAGATGGTATACAGTTGGATTCTGTCATTTTTCAAAACTTTGTTCTGCCATGATCCGCCTTTGATTGGATCTACCAGTCTATTTATCTTCAAGGAAATTACTAATAAGGCATGAATTATGCTTGGCATTTGGGTGTCTGTTTCTTGTTTGCATTGTGTCAATTGAATTTTCAATCCTGTGACTGTCTGCTTTTCTGTAGGTTTGTTGTCATTGTTCTTTCTTGCCTATATAGGTCAAGGTGGCCTCAGACTCACAATCCTCCTGCATCAGCCACCTGAGTACTGCAGTCACAGGCATGAATTAGCATGCTTGGGTTTGTATTAGACATCTGCTAGTATTCTTTTTAAATAATTTCATTCCTTATTGTGCCTCATGTTTTGGTGGTCACTTTATGGAGTGCAAGTAACATTTTAATTTATAACCTTTTTGGATTAAAAGCAACTCATTTCAACATATATATTCTCCCATTTAGCTCTAGTTCTGCCTGTTTCCTTTGTGCTATAAAGTATATATGAACTATGAGTTGGTAATCATATCTTTATGTGTTGTTTGCTCATGAACACAAGCTTAAAACCATTGCTTCGTTTGATTGCCATTTAAATCATGCTGGAAGAAAAGTTACAAATAAATATACATTGGCATTGTTTTATTTTATTTTTAAATACAGACCTGATGAGTCCCTTTATCCAGGTAATCTCTTTTTGCAGATTCGTTTTACTGTATAATATTTACTATCATTTGATTTCATTCTAAATGATTCCCTTTAATACTTTTTATGGGGCAAGATTACTTATTCAATGGATTTTCTTAGTTTTATTTATCTATAATGTGACATTTTCCCTTATTTGTGAATGATAGTTTTTTTTGAACAACAATTTTTTGGTTGACTATTGTGGTTAACATTTCGAATGTATTATCGTATCTCATTGTCTTTTGATTTTACTAATACTAGTGAGAAATCAGTTGTTAGCTGTTACTCTCACATATCATAAAATGATAAATAGCCACCTTACTGCTTCCAGGATCCTATCACTGTCTTTGGCTTCAGTTATGAAGCGCAGGTGAGTGCATCTCTTTAGTTCATCCATCTGGATCACTTGGAGTTTTCTGGATTTGTTCCTGAAATTTTAACCAATTATTGCTCATTGTTCTTGATTGATATCCTACAGGAAAGATTCTTTGCACCTACATGTTCCAGATCAGGCTGAATAAAGATCTTCTAGGGACTCAACAAATAAGTCTGTAATAGTTGCTAGGGCCGGGACCTTGAGGTGGTCCAACACTGTTCTTATTTTCATGGTGTGGACTTCCCTCATAATAGCTAAGGGCTGTAGCATCATCATCTCACTCTAAGGATAATGCTTAATGTTGCTTAATGTTGGTTGGCAACTCTCATCTTCTGTCACGTTAGACAGAAGAGAATTTATGATATGTTTTTGGTTTTTTATTTTTGTTTTGAGACAGAGCCTCAATACTTAGCCAGACTATCCTAGAAAGCACTGTTTCATTCAGGATGGCCTCAAATTTGTGGTTCTTTTCCTGCCTTAGCCTTCTTCACCCTGAAATAATAAGCACAAGCCACCATGGCCAGCTTCTTACGTGAGAAATCTTCAGCAGACTGGCTGAAGCGTGCCATCCCTTACTTGTGACGTACCCTGTGCATTGTGGTTGTCCATCTTTGTCATCAACTTGACATACTTCAGAAGCGGGAACCACATCTGCAAAATCACCTCCATCAGATTGGTCTGTGGGCACGTTTGTGGCACACTTTCTTATTTGCTATTTGATGTATGAGGTCCCAACCCTGTGTGTTGGGTCCCATCTTCAGGAAGGTGGGTCTGGGCTGTGTTCAGAAAGGCAGCTGAGCTGCCCAGAGAGGCAAGCAGGTAAGTGGCTTCCTCTGTCACTTTCTGCTTCAAGCTCCTGTGTTGAATTCCTACCTTGATTCCCCCACCCCCACCCCCATGGACTGTAACTTGCTTTTGGTCATGATATTTATCCCATAGACAGAAAGCAAACAAGGACACTTTTTTTCTTGAATAATATTTCCTCAGTTTTATTTTCTATTATTTTAGTGTGTTTTGAATTTTGTTTACTAGTCCTTGAAAAACTCCTTTGTACCTATGGATACAAGTGGTCTAATGATGCATGTATAAATTTTTTCATCTTTAATTTTACTTTTCGAATGGCCTGATTAATAAGAGGAAAAATGCAAAATAGGCAGTCATGGTTCATCTGTCTTTGCTTTAGCATTAAATATTTATACACCCTGCTCATGTTAAACATCCTCCCTGGCTACAGAATCTCACTCCCCTCAAGTATGAAATAGGAACATATAGCTTCTTTATGGTACAGTCATTAGTTCTGATTTTCTGAGTTAAAAATGATGGGTTCAAATAGCTGCTTGACTATTTCAGCTTTTTATACAAAGCAAGGAAAATTTTGACGAACAGTTTCTTTGTTTTCTCTGATAGGCTGTTTCATTCTATCTAGGGACACTATAAGCTATAATTTTTAGAAAAAAAAATTTAAAAGTGCATTTGTTCATGCATGACAGTTCTCTGTGGACTTCAAATTTATTTGAAGACATTAGGTTGGATTTGCTTTAATTATCAGCTGTTTTGAAAGCAAAGGGGTAATAATTGCTTACTAGCTTATTTAGAGGAACTCAGCTAGCGGTTTCCATACTGGATTTTTTTTTTTTTCATCTAATTAAGATGGCTGTGAAGGGTGAGGGTGTAGAAATTGTTATGGTTCTGTGTGGACTGAGTCCCACAGTGCTGATCAAGATGACCTTGGTCCTAGGTGATTTTGCCCCAGTTCTTTGAAGAATCATAGTGTCCTATTTGTTTCCTTTGAGTCACAGAAATCATTCAGCTTAGCAGACAAGACAGTCTTATTTTCTTTTCACTTTTGCCAAGTGACATCAAAAACATTTTCCATATTCTTTCTATGGATTTTGAAATAAATGTATGTATGTATGTATATATGTATGTACCTACCTATCTTCTATCACTCTATCTATCTATCTATCTATCCATCCATCTGTCTTTCTATCTGTCATGTATGTCTGTCCCCACGTGTGCCACACAGCACTTTTTGGATTTTGTTCTCTTCTTCTGCTATGTAGGTCTTAGGGATTCAACTCAGGTTGTCAGTCTTGGGGCTTAAAGCAAGTACCTTTAGCACTGAGCCATCCTGCTGGTGTGCTTTTTCTGTGTTCTTTACTGTCCAGAGCATTTTCATCGCTAACTGTAATAATGATTATAATCGTAATTAAATAACAATGTTTGCTTCCAAGAGAAGCCTTTGAAATTTTGAAGTCTGGAATTTGTAAGTGATGCTGTGTCATGTTGGATGCAGAATTTCCATAATTTAAATTTTTGATTTTTCTGAGACCTGTCAGGAGGATTTTGGAGGTCTAGTGACCCCAGGCAGGAAGCCATGAAGACCAGGGTGGTCGTTATGTATACACTCTTGATTTTAAGAAAAATTTAGAAGGAGGCTTACTTAATTGATAATGCACAGGCACATGTACTGTTTCATTTTATTTATATGAGTTTTTATTTCTAAATCATTGCTGAGAACCAGTGTTAAATTAAACCAATTAAAAAGCATTTCTGTATACAATCACAGGTAGATACGTCTGTTGCTAATTAGAAGAGGTGGTGATCACTTTCTTCTGGTTCACACTCAAGGCCACATTCCCAAAGCAATTGCACACAGACTTGAACTAGTGGATCCTTGAATTAAGGAGTTCAATGAATACACACTTGGAATAGTGTGTATTCCCCATGTCCTTATTAGAATTTGTCAACTTGACACAGGCTACTGTTATCTAGGAGAAGAAACCTCCAGGGAGATAGTGCTTCCATTAGATTACTTATAGGCAAGTGTTTAGGACATTATTTTTTGATTAATGATTAATGTGGAAGGGACCAGCCCCCCCACCCCCCGGGTGGTGCTACCACTGGGCACATTGTCCTGGACTGTATAAGAAGGCAAGCAGAGGAAGATAGGAGACAGCAAGTAGCATTCCTCCATGGCCTCTGAATCATCTCCTGCCTTCAGCTTCCTGTCTTGAGTTCCTGCCCTGACTTCCTTCAGTGATGGAGTTTGACCTGAGAGCTGTAAGCTAAAATAAGCCTTTACCTTTCTAAGTTGCTTTTGGCCATGGTGTTTTATCACAACAATAGAACCCCTGTATGAAGACATTTAGAAACCTTCTGTTTACTTACTGTTTCTCTAGGAGAAAACACAACAACACTAACAGTCCTTTCATGGCTTGTAAGGCTCCGAGCTCTCTCATTCTTTGATGTGCTCACACTCTTCACCTTCAGCAGTCGGTCCAGCATAGAGCTTTTTGAGACTTTGTATTCCTGTTATTCTCTGATCGTCACATGGGTGATCATATCTCCTTTCACACAGTCTCACAGGTCTTCCCCAATACCTAAGAAAGAACTTCCTTGACCACTCTGTATACAGAAGGAACTTCCGGGCTGAGAATATTGCTCAGTGGTGGAGTGCCGGCTCTTCTCCCTTGCATGCCTATGATCATAGGTTTAATTTCCAGGACTGTAAAACAAAACAAACAATAGCAACAACCCCTACCCCAAATATTCAAGCCAAATATGGGCAGGAGAAAGGACTTACACAGTAAGATGTGTGTTGTGCAAGTGTGAGGACCCATGTTTGAGCTCTAGAACCCACTTTTAAAGGTCCAGCATGGTAGGACCTGCTTATAATCCCAGCACTAGGTCACCCAAGGTAGGAGAATCCCTGGGATCTCTGGCAAGGCAGTTGAGCTTAATCAACGAGCTCCAGGTAAGATTGAGAGAGCCTGTCTCAAATAACAAGGTGGGCAGTGCTTAAGGAAGACACCTAAGATTGACCTTTGGCCCATGTGCATACCCAAACACAGATGTACACCACCTAATACACAAACACATTCTCTCTCTCTCTCTCTCTCTCTCTCTCTCTCTCTCTCTCTCTCACACACACACACACACACCCCTCTCCCAAATGTCTTTCTTTTGTCTTTTGTTCATTTTCTTGAAATGAAATTACAAGGTACATTCTTACCTCGAATTTATTATCAAGACACCATCTCCATGTGGAGCATACTTTAGAAGTTAAGAACCTAGAACATGCTTAACTAGGAAAGAGAGAGAGAGAAAAGTCTGAGAGGAGCATGTAGTTTGTACTGCAGACCAGGGTGGCTTCAGGGAGGAATCTTCCACAGCACTTTGTGTTCCTGTGCACAGGCTCTTATACAGTGATGATTTATTTACAAATTAGTATCATACTGTGATCATTTGTCTCTCCTTCAGCCAGCCTATGGGGGTCTCTAAAAGCTAACTCTACTTTCTTCCCATTGAATTCTCTGTGCCAAGTTCCTGCTGTGAGTGAAGGTGGAATCCAAGAGACTGAATGGGGCTGTCTAGCAAAAAGGAAGGCCACGGTGTTGGTGCTGTAGGTTAGTCTTTTGTTTTTCTCTAGTTAAGGGAGTTGTGTGGTCCAGGGAGAACATTTTAATGCAAGAGAGGTGCAAAAACTTGTAGAATAAAGCAGAGGTATGAAAGAGATAAAAGAGAGAAAGACAGAGAGAAGAGAAAGACAGACGGAGAGAAAGACAGAGACACACAAAAAGACAAAGAGACAGAAACAGGGAGACAGAGACAGGGAGACAGACAGAAACAGAAAAAAGAGACAGAGAGAGAGAGAAAGAGAGACAACATATATGCACACAAGTACATGCAAACACCCACAAATGAAAATAATTTGAAAAAGCAAAGCATAGAGTTTTTCCTCTGCCTGCATCCCTGAGCTCTTTACTCCAGGAATCCTTCCTAGTATCACAGAGGGAGGCTGATCTGAGATGTGCTGCGTTAAATGGTGTCAGGGTCACACTTCCACCTTTTCCAGAATCCCAAGAAGACCTGTGAGTCTTTAATGGGGTAGGTTTTTAGCTGTAGTATTATGCTCTAATGATGAGTCTGTCTGTAATCAACATGTCATATTTTCCTTGATACTGACCAAGTACAACTTCATCATTTATTTTTTATTTTTATTTTTTTTGAGACAGGTTTCTCTGTGTTTCCTTGGCTGTCCTGAAATTCACTCTGTAGACCAGGCTCGCCTCAAACTCTACCTGTGTCCTAAGTGCTGGGATTAAAGGCTTGTTCCAACACTACAACCCTCCCCACAAAAGAGCTCATGTAACCCAGGCTGGCCTTGGACTCACTATGTAGCTAAGGATGACCTTGAACTTCTGATCTTCTTGCCTCCACCTCCCAAGTACTGGGATTACAAGATGGTGGTGGAATGCGGGGCTTTGGGTGTGTAAGTACTTTATTGAGATGCTTTTCCCATCCAGCTCATGATTTACTAACCCAGTCAAATCATGACAAAAAGTCCACATTAAACACAGAAAGGCTAGAGATCCTGTGACAAAACTTGTTCAGTATGGTCTCTTCATGAGACATACAATGGCAGGGCCTAGAACATAGATTTATGTAGGAGGACACATGAGATGATAGTGAAAGCAGAACTAGACCCAAGCGACGAGACTCTGATGCCATGTTGATTGACACCTATGTTATCCCAATGGGAGCAAAGCCACCTGTTGGGGAGACTTGTATTGGGTGGTATGGCTGCCCTTAAGACTGCTATTTTACTTTGTCATTCTCTAGAGCTAACCAACTACCACCTATTTTTCCAGTTAGTGGTGACATATCACCTCAAGAGAACTTGACTTTGGCTGAAAAGTCTCGAGGGATGGGCAAGAGTTCAAAACCGGACCGCTAGCCAACCTCCTTCGTGAGGGGGACTTTGAAAGCTTTATCTCTACCTATATCACAGGACCACCTCATTTGCCTGAGCTTGGTGAAAAAGTTTAGATGAAGGGTCAGGAATGTGGAAGCATTTCTTCTTCTTCTTCTTCTTCTTCTTCTTCTTCTTCTGCTTCTTCTTCTTCTTCTTCTTTCTCTTCTTTCTCTTCTTCCTCTTCCTCCTCCTCCTCTTCTTCCTCCTCCTTTCTCTCTCTCTCTCTCTCTCTCTCTCTCTCTCTCTCTCTCTCTCTCTCTCTCTCTTTCTCTCTCTCTCTCTCTGTTTTCTGTTATACAAGGGATGGTCAACATTTCCCTTCCTTGAATTATCAGTGCTCTGATATTGGATTTGCTCCTGTCAGTACCTATGTTTTGTGGCATTTGCCAGGCTCCAGGATACAGTCCACCTTGTCCACGACAGCGTTGCTAGGTAGTATGTTGTGATGGGTGACATACCCCAGTGTTACCACTGTAAGAGATTATTTTTTACATGTAAACTCTCTCACTTCCTGGCTTTTAATATGCTTCTCCCAGGGGCTGAGAGAAAGTATGTAGAAAAGCCTCAGGGACTTGCTGACTACACAGTGGAGATGTGGGAGTTCTGTCTCAGGAGGACTCCCTCCGGCTGCTTCCCCTGTGGAGTTTATTTCACTTCCTTCTGGAGCACAGTTAGGAGAGGTATATAGTATCTTTCTGTACTTGTAAAGGATTTCTCTTCATCCTCTAAGTCTATATTCCATTCTGAATTGCTGCTCTATTCTCTACAAGTTATTTATGATGGTCTTTGTAGGCCAACATGCTGCTAAATGTTATGTCTTATGTCCTGTCATCTATGCATTTTACTGTCACCCGCTTGCGGATAGTTACAAGGGGAAATGTGCTTTGCAAATGGACCTAACCTGTACTCTCAATACAAAGGATGATGAGATCGCAGGCTTCAGCGATGTGTATAGTGTGGAAGGTGCTGATTGCCTTTCTCTCAGTGCCACAGGTAAATGTCTCATCCGAGAGCCTGTGCACAGGCGGAATACAGGGGTCAGCTTACAAGACACCGTTTACAATGATGGAGCTCTTTGCACCAGATGTCTGTTATTTATAATTCTATGCTCACTCATGCAGTGGTATTTTGGTGTTTCTGTTGGGCCTAGACCTGGTGCTAGGCTAGGAGATGAGGAGACAAAGGTCCAGGAGAAGAGGCCACATGAAGACAGCTTAGTGCAGGGAATAGGATGGTACTGTGGAACATCAGCTGGAAGATGGGAGGTCTTACCCCTGTCTGCTCCACTCAGCAGCAAACTCTAGACTGAGGTCCTGCTCAGACACCATTTGGGAAGCTGAGTTTGGGGATGTGGTCCCCTGGATTCTAGTGAATTAGATCTGACTTTTAACTCATCTCACCTAACTCACAGTGGTTCTATAGGGTTAATTAGGTAAAAGGCTCCTTGGGGGTAGAGCCAACCCAAACACATATTTTCTGCTTTCTCTCAAATAATTCAAAGACCTTATGACAAACAGGCTGGCTGCTTTATCTTTTTAGGCTTCAGAGGCCAAAGACTAACTCAAGTCATTTGTTTCACGAAACAAATACATTTCGTGTCACTCTGATCCACAGTGCCTTTTATGATGGCAGTTTATCAGAACCTTTGCAGTAGGGTTGATGGGAGTGGGTTGAACAGGGTACTTAAGCTCATTTTCCTGGCTAGATGCTTCAGGAAACACTTTACAAGGCAATTAGCTGTGGAGCCACTGACTTCAGCCAGGAATCCCACACTTCCCTAGAAGGCTTGCTGTCCTGGGAAGTCCATTGGCTCTGAGACTTGACTCTGAATGAGGAGAGGCATCCTTTGTAATCTTCTGTCCTGTCAGG
Organism: Meriones unguiculatus; assembly: GCF_030254825.1. NCBI lineage: Eukaryota > Metazoa > Chordata > Mammalia > Rodentia > Muridae > Meriones > Meriones unguiculatus. The sequence continues at coordinate 13,384,737 of NC_083349.1, forward strand.
AGTGCCTCTTAGGCATAGTCATTGACCAGGCACGAGGTTGATGGCTAGTAACAGCTACCTTCCATCATTTGGTAATTTGGGTGCTAATGGTGTCCTCAGATCAGTAGGCAGGCAATGCCAAAAGTATAAGCCAAGCTTTATGTTAGGAGGGCATACCTGGCATTTTAATGGCATGTTGAATGATACTCAAGCTATTTCAAGCATGATTCCTGATGTGTGAGCAGAAACCCGTAAGATGGGAAGGTGTTTATCTCTATAGGCAAGGCCTGTGTGTGTGCGCGAGTGCGTGTGTGTGAGTACACACGTGTGTGCAGAGCTGGAGACTGGAGCATTAGGAGGTAGGGTGATGAGAGTGAGTCTGCAGGTGGGGAGGGCAGAGTGGGCATTGCTTTGAAACCTCACCGACAAATCTGGTGTTCAGTTTGAAGTCATTGAAGATGATCTACAGAGCATAGGCAGATCCAACACAGCAAGATGTCCTTGCTATGTTTTTAGCAAGGACATCTGTGTCATATGGGAGAAAGCTGGGTGTGACCCAGGAGACAAGGGTTGTCATTAGTGTTATGGTTTTGATGATTGGCAGTACAGGTATGAGTGGGGAGGAATGGGGGCAGAAAGAGTGAGATAAGTGAGGTACTTGGTGGCTGGGTAATGGCAAGAGGAGGGCTCGGTATCAACATCTAGGTGTTGACTCATTTGCTGGGATGAGAATTGTCAGGAGGATGATGAGGGTATGTGGACAGCCACATCTAAGGAAGTGTCTAGCATAGCTTCAGGGTAGTAGATGTTCGTATCTTAACCCCTGTGACTTGTGATTATAACCTTTTTGGAAACAGTCTTTGTAGGGTTTGTGAGGCCACGCTGGACCAAGGTGGGTCCTCCCCTTGTGGATGGGCCCTGATCCAGTGACAAGTGCCTATAGGAGGGATAAGCTAGATACCAGGACAGAGAAGCAGGGAGGATTCAGAGACAGACTGAGTGATACAGGCAACACGGAAGCATGTCTGTAGCCCTGGACCTGTTGAGAGAAAGAGCCAGTCAACACTTCCGATGCCTGACTTCTGGTGGCTGGAATTTTCTAGAATTGCAAGACATGCATGTCTATTGTTTTGGCAATTCACTTCATGGCCTTTGTTGTTTCAGCCCCAAGACATGAACACAGGTTCATAAATGGAATATGGGGAGGAACCTGATGGAGCTGCAGACACAGGTCTGAAGTCCCAGCAGAAAGGCTGTGGAACCATGGCAGCTCTCCCGAGAGAGCAGGAATGAGAGAATGATGGTCTCATCAGGTAGATAGTGTCACCAGCTCTCTCAAGAGAATTCACCTCCCAGACCCACTTCTATTGAATTATATCATTAGGTAAGGCAGGAGGCTCCTCTCTAAGATAGTGTATAGAGTTTTCTTTGTGTGTCAGTCACCTGAGGTCTTGTTAGCCGCAGGCTAGGACTCAGTGAAAGTTAAGGATGAAGGTCTCCAAGATGACAGCTGTGCTGCCAGGACACGATACTGTTGAGAGTCCGGGAGCAAGTAGACAGCATCCAGCAAACAGTGCAATGGGACCTGTGCCAAGGTCACAGGAAAGGGAGAGGTGTGGAGAGATTCTGAAGGGTGAGGAGCAAAACCTTAGGTTGGTCTCAGGTTGGAAATCAAGGACAGAAAGGAAGGTGGGAGGTAAGGAGTGAAAGTCTCCTAAGATATTCTATAATCTTCTATACACTTAGGAATATATATATATATATATATATCCGGGAATAGAGACAGAGCTCAGGGAGTGAACTAGTTGAGCACTGAGGAGAATGGTAGTTTCATTCCATGACACAGGCATTCGCTTTGCTGTAACCAAAGATACTTAGCCATACAGAGGAAAGGGTCAATTCCTTAAAGCCTGGTCTTGCCTGTACTCTAGGCCTGCAGACCTGCCCCAGACCAAGGCTTTTTACAATACCAGGAGGAGGATGGATGGGTTAGAGCTGCTGTTCGAATGTAGGGAATTATACATATGGGTGTAAAGATGCTTTGAGCACAGTAAGACTGGCTGCATCTCAAATTCAGAGCCCCCGTACCTCTCAATCACTTCCTCTGGCACTAAGAACCAAAGCGACCTCAGAAACCTTGCAGGCAATATGTGCAGATATATTTCGTTCAGACCACCAGCTACAAAAACTTAAAGATGAGCCCTCTCAGTTGCCTCAAAGCCTTCTCCACCCTGCGAAGACTGCAACGGACTGATGGAAAGTGTGGTTCTTGGACAGTGTGTGCCATCAAGACTTGTGTCTGCAGTGCTGCTCTGATATCTGCTTGGCGCCATGTGTGGCAAGGCCAGTGTGGTGCTCTTTGTTGTACAGTGGGCGCTCAGCTGTCAGAACTCTGCCCAACAATAACGTCTAGACAGAAATGGCCTGGATCCTAAACACATGCTTTACGGCCAAACGCTACCGAGCACCTTCAGTGCCACTCTCATGGCTTATAAAGATTTTTCCAGAAACAAACAAACAAAACAAAACAAAACAAAAACTGTTGCCATTTCCTTCCAAGGTACAAATGATTCAAATGTCAACTTGCCTGTGGCTTACGCAATGAGGACACGTTAACTTATCAACGAAGCAGACGTGGGGTAGGGTTGCATGCGGTCCCCGCACCTCCATATTTACTCAGGAAATCTTCTGATCTGCTCCCTGTGCATGCTCGCCACCTCCCTTTCCTCCTCAGGAGATGGATGACACAGCCAGCTGAAGAGGAATAGAGAAGTAGATCTAGGATTGTGGCAGGCTTATTTTGATTTGGATTATGAACTTGTAATACTGAGGTCGCTGTGCCGTCCCCACTGTTGAATGGAAGATCAGGAAGTTATTGGAGGCCATGGCAGAGTTTAGGTCGGCGGTGAGAATCAAGTCCTTCCCAAGCCATTGCATTAACCCTGCTGCTTTCTTTCCTTTTTTCTTTACCCTTTGTGTTTCTTTTCCCACTCTGTTGCCAAGGCTATCCTGTATTCACAATGTCGTGCAGGCTGGGAACTTACTGTAGTCCTCATCCTCCCAAGTGCTGGTAGGGTTTTTGTTTTGGTGGTTTTTAATTTCTCATTTCCTCGGCTATTCAGCAGCTGTCCTTGCTATTCCCTGGCTCCTGGCAGCACCTCTATGGGAAAATCTATTCATTCTTAAAAATAATGAACAAAATCCAAAACAAGAATTAAGAACCAATTTTTATTTATTATCATTGAGACTGCAGGAGCAGTGGTCTGAGAAGATGGCTCAGTGGGTAAAGCACTTACTGGGTAGCACGAGGTGAGGTCGTGAGTTTAATCCCAAGCACTCAAGTGAAATTCTGGGCACCTGACAACCCCAGAGCTAGGGGCATAAACAGGAGGATTTTGAGATTTATTGGCCATGCTGGCATTGACTTCTGGCCTGTACACATATGTGCACACGTGCACATGCGTGCACATGTGTGTACACACATGTACACACACATGCCATACTAATAACAGCACTAAAAGCTGGTGGAAGCACTAAGCTCTGGCCCAGCTTTAGCTCCGTCAGGCTGTTCTTTTTATCCCAGCAGAGGCCGTCCCCCAGTCGGCTCTGTTTGCTCAGACCACACAAAAGGCAGCTCTCGTTTCCCTGTAACAAATGACAGGGTGGGAGGCACCTGCCCACCAAGATGGGACAGGGCGAGGGCAGAAAGGTCTGGTGAGATCCAACCTCTGATGTGGAAAGATCGATCTGGGACTCCAAGGGGACACTTAGCCCTGTTGAAATTCTCAGGCAGAATGAGAAATGGAGGAAGAAGAGGTGCCCATGTGGGGAAGTGCACTGGTGACTCTAAGGCCGCTGACCCCATGGCCAGAAAGGCAGCACTTAAGGACAATTACGGGGCAGGAGGGAAGTGGGCACTGCTCCTACAGTGACGCATGTCAGAGCCCATCACTTGCAACTCTCTTAAAATGCCCCCGACAAACTCGCTGACAAGCTCCTTACGGTCGGCGGCAGTGGTTACAGTCACTTCGTGTCCACTCCCAAGAGGGCCCAGCATCTCTGCCACCTCAAGCAAAACAGGCTTGAGACAGACTAGAGGGACAGTGAAGCAAAGGAAATCAAATAAAACACACAAAAAGGAGGCAGTGGAGAGATTGTGGTTTCACTGGCCTTGTTTTCAGGATGGGGGTGTGTGTGGATTTCCTGGGAGGAAAGCTGGGCAGTTGAAATCTGCAAGGTGGGGGCCTGTTATCACAAATAAGGCTGGGGTAGTATGTGATAGCCAGGTCCACATGGGAGCTTTCCCTGGCCTGGCCAGAGGCATAGGCCAAGTGATAGTATTGTAAATGGATAGGAAGATGGGGCTGAAGCATCTGGGCTCAGAAATCAGCAGTCTGTCATGTCTCCCCAGCACCGCAAAAGCTCATTTTAACCTTCACGAAATTGCAGAAGATGTCAGCAATGTTAAAAATATACATGGGTGGATGGGTTGTTCCTGAGGGTGTCATTATCACACTGGCAACGTGAAATGGAGAAAATATTAAGGGGACTTTTATATTGTAACAAATGAGGGACTGCACATGGGACAGTTAGGTTCAGGGCAGCAGGTGCGTGGGGTGGGGACAGAGTGCGGTGTGACAGGAGGAAGAATGTAAGCGCAGCAGTCTGCAGGGATGCCAGCGTCTCCACCGACCTGGGCCTTCCCTGTGATCACTATTCCATTCCCTCTGCTTGCATATTCCACATTTCCAGTTCATTCGAGGCAGAGAATTAAGAAGAATATAAATTTCTACGAATGGCCATGGGGAAGATGACAGAGTCCTCTACCATTACTTTCTTCAGAATAATGAATGAGTGTTTAGGGTATTTCATCGGCTCCAACCATTTCCCAGTTTCCCATGGATCAGCAGTGACAGGGCACCCCAGGTAAGGATGATGGAAGGGAAATGAAGAGACAATTTTGAAAAGATCTTGAACACCTCAACCCCTTCTTTAGAGTCTTCTAAATGCTGAAAAGCTGGAAATGTGTCCATTTCTGCCTCAGAACTGATGGCTGAAAAAGATGTTTAGAATTCTGTACTTGAGAAGCAGCTGCTTGGAACCCAGTGAAGAAACAGCCAAGAGGTAATGGTGCTGTTGTGTTGGGCTTCCGGTGGGAACTCTGGTCCTGGGCCTCCACATGCGGGCTCTGTGTCTTCTTCTCATACTCTCCTCCATTCAGGGACCATGAGGCAGGGGCTCGAGGATTGGGCTCAACTGGCAATGGGGGCCGGATGCGGTGTGCTGGGAGAGATCTCTTGCTCTCCGGCTTTGGTCAAAGGTCTAGGATGTTGGCAGGGAGCCTGGAAAAGTTTAAAATTGGCTGTCCCTGCTTTCCTGGATGGGTACTTGGTATTCCTGAAAGTCTGGCACTAATAGGGAAATTTTGTTTGAAAGTTTCAAAAAAAAAAAAATCTTTACTACCTCTCAGTAAGAGGTTTTTGTTTTTGCTTTGAATTTTAGTGCTTTTGACAAATATGCTTACAGAATGTGACTGGTAGAAAAATTAAATTGACTGAGATAATCAGTCAAGTAATGAAATGTATATTTTCAATGTATATTTTCCCAAAATAAAGTTGTTTTGTTTTAAACTAAGTATCCTCCAAATTCATTTGATGTCAATTCTTTTTTAAATTAAATTTATTTATTTTTATTTATTATAATTTATTCACTTTGTATCCCAGCTGTAGCCCCCTCCCTCATCCCCTCCCAATCCCACTCTCCTTCCCTCTTCTCATCCCATGACCCTTTCCCAGTCCACTGATAAGGAAGGTCCTCCTCCCCTTCCATCTGACCCTAGCCTATAAGGTCTCATCAGGACTGGCTGCATTGTCTTCCTCTGTGGCCTGGTAAGGCTGCTCCCTGTTCAGGAGGAGGTGATCAAAAAGCCAGGCACTGAGTTCTTGTCAGAGACAGCCCCTGTTCCCATTACTAGGGTTGATGTCAATTCTTATCTCCTGTCTTTCATTGGGCTCAGGCAGAGCATGAGGATGAGAATGGACATAAAGGATGGAAGTGGGTCTGGTCCACGTGAGCACAATCTATGCCTTCGGGGAGATGAAGATGGTGATAAAGAAGGTAAGAGGGTCTGTTTCATGTTAATATCTTGCATGTACATGACTTGTTCAAAGGTTATTTTATACATTCCAACTTTGTATTAGTCTCTCTCTTTCTCCCTTCCTCTCTCTGTCTCTCTGCCTATCTCTGTCTGTCTCTATCTCTCTGTGTGAGTGAGCATGTAGGAAGTCAGAGAATAAACACTATTTGGAGACCTTTGATGATTTAAGTCACAACTTAGCTCTTTATTCCCAAGAGTAGTGGCCATGCTACATGCAGTAGGTTAACATGGACATAAAAAATGCAGTTGTAGGCATCTAGATCCTGCTTTACCTCCTTGAAGCCAAGGCACCCTGGTCACCTTCATGCATCCTGGTTATATCCATGTAGCTTATAGGCTTTGTTGCCTCCATGCTGGGAAACCTGTTTACCTTTGTGCAACCTTATTATCACATTAAATCTGGCCACACCTGTGCACCCTGCCTAGATCCATCTACTTGGTTCAGACTTAGACCCATTATTTTACCTTAAAGTAAAATTAGATGATAGAGAGGCCTACCCTCCACAGTTGGGCCATACTTTGCAGATGTGGAACAAGCCACAGATAATTTGGCAGACAGATAAGGAAGGTTCACTTGGCTGTGGATTTGCCAGGTCTGGGAACATTTCATGGTTGACCTCATTCATATCTCCATATCTGCCTCTCAGTCCTCAGAGTTTGCTTTCTTCTATGATTTTGATGAATTTTATTCAAAAATTCTTACCAACTTTGTCCTCGTCTGATAGTAAATGCTTATAGTGTTTTCCCAAGGTACATACCCTTGAGATACTCACTGTGTGAGGGGCAGTGTGGGAAGCTGTACCACAGAAGACAGCATGGGTTCTGTCTCACAGCATTCATTGGCTCCTATGGAAACCCTGATTGAGCATGAATAGTAGAACCTTTATCACCAGATGCCTGAGAAAGTGCGTAAAATACAGTGTGCTAGTTACCTTTCTGTTGCTGTGCTGAAGGATCATGAACAAGGCAACTTAAGAAAGGAAGAACTGTTCTGGTTCATGGTTGCAGAGGGATAAGAGTCCATGATGTCAGAGTGGATGCATGACAGCAAGCAACAGGCATGAAGGATAGGGTAGAAGCTGAGGACTCACGTCTTTTCTTTTTTTGTTTGTTTTTGTAGACAGAATTTCTCTGTGTAGCCTTGGCTGTTCTGGACTTGCTTTGTAGACCAGGCTAGCCTCAAATTCACAGAGATACACCTGTCTCTGTCTCCTAGAGTGCTGGGATGACAGGCATGCACCACTGCTCCCAGCTCTGGACTCACATCTTGAACCACAGCACAAACCTGATAAAGAGAGGTAGAGGAAGAAAGAAAGAAAGAAAGAAAGAAAGAAAGGATAGATAATAGATAGATAGATAGATAGATAGATAGATAGATAGATAGATAGATAGATAGGAAAGCAGGTAGACAGGTAGGCAGGCAGACAGACAGAGACTGAGCAAATGCTCGGAATGGCGACAGGCTTTTGAAACTTCAAGGCCCTAGTGATGTCTATCTCCCAGAAAGCTGTACTTCCTAGACCTCCCCAAAGGACACTAACAACTGGGGACCAAGTGTTCAAATACATGAACTTATGGGCGACAGAGAATTAAGAGTAAAGGGAGTGAGTGGGGAAACCCACAAGGAGGGGTTTTATTTCAATGAATTTTGTTTTAATGGGATGCTTATTTGCATGGCTCATGCTGATCACTGGGAGATGGCCCACCATATGCGATTCTGTGACCTACACTCAGGGCCAGAATAAAGTTCACAAGAAAAGTTGTGAAACCATCCACAAGTTCTCAGAAAATTAATCTGTTAATCCCACTTTTGGGTATTGTCCTAGTTTCATCTCTATTGCTGTGATAAAACACCCTGACGAAAAGTGACTTTGGAGACAAAAGGATTTATTTGCCTTACAATTCCATGTTACAGTTATAGTCCTTCATTGTGAAGAAGTTAAGGAAGGAGCTTAAAGTAGCTAGTAACATCAGATGTATAGTCAAGAGTGTGGAGAAATGAATGCCTGTGTGCTTAGTGCTCAGCTGGCTTCCTCTGCTCTTGTTGAGGTCAGGGGGAATGGTGCCTCTGACTTTCAGGCTGGGTTTTCCACATTAATCCAGTCCAGACAATCTGCCACTGACAGCCTCACAGGCCAACCTGATATGGACCATACCTCACTGAGACTCTGCTCTCAGGTGATCTCAGGTGGTATCAAGTTGAAAATTCAAACCAGCCACCACAGGTATAGAGCCAGAAACTGAAGTAGGCAGAAAGGATATCTGTACCTGAATATTTGTGGGATATTTTACTATGGCCAAGGTGGATGGATAAAGAAATTCCATCTCTCTATATGATAGACTATTCTGAAGCTCTAAAAAGAAGGAAATTTTGTCACTTTTCACAAGTAGGGCACATATTCATGAAGCAAGACATGTCATTTTCATGTTGTCATTGAGATATGGAAACTAAAAGTTGACCTCAAAGAAGATAAGGGTAGAGTAGTGGTTACCAGAAAAGGACCTGGAGAAAGGGGTAGGAAGAGAGTGATTGATGTGTGCAGACATACTGTTGGACAGAAGGAGTAACTTCCAATGTTATGCAGTGCACTGGAATTGCTATTGCTGGTAATAATTCATTGAATATTGAAAGTAGCACGAAGCAAGGATGTTGAATATTCCCACCCCCAAAGTACAAGTGTTAGAGACGCTTGATCCCAATCACCCATCTGGTCAATATGCGCTGTGTGCATGCTCTGAAGTACCACACTTGATCTCACAAACACGTACAATTACTATGTCTGTCAGAGCAAATATATGTTTACGAACGAAAGGTTAGGAAGGGGAGTAGAGTGGAATCTTCTGGAAATATATTACAAAGAACCCTGCCTGCCATAAATGATATGAAAAGGCTGTGCACCGGCCTTTCTCAAGTCGTTTTTGTTCTCTGGAGTGTCTGTTGATTTATGCTGTCCCTGATGGCTCTATTGAATTTTTACTTTCTCAGGCCAAATCTATAAACAAGGGTGAGGGAACGTCTTATTTAGTGAGTGAACAAATATCTTATTTAGCTGATTAGAGTATCCAAACAGGAAGCAGATCAATGCTCTACCCCAAGAGCTGGAAGTGATCTTTGCTGGCCTTCTAATGAAGGTTTTGTAGCTTGGTGTCATTCCACTGGGCTATGCCTTTTCACCAAATTCATTGCAAAGTATTTAACCTAGAGAAATGCCCGTGGGGCAAAGAACTGGGAAAGGCTGGAGGCACTGGGGACCCACCGCTCTAATCCAGGACTTCAGTCTTGTCCCAGATAGTCAGTATACCCAGAACTGCCAACACTCCCCCTTAAGGAGAGTGTAGTGAAAAGACCTCCTCGTTGTTCAGCCTATTGCCAGGTTATTAGTTATTTTTCATTGCTGTGGCCAAATACCAGACAAAAAGAATTTAACGGAGTCTTTTTCATTAAAAAGTCATCTAGGACTTTCAGATGGCGACAGAATATTGTAAACTGAGCATGAGGCTTTTTTGGGTGTTGACCTGTGTAACTTCCCTGGTCACATGTCTGGAGTCCTGGAGGGCGGAAGCCAAGAGTACAGTACTCCGGCTGAGAGTGAAGAGGTAGGACATGGAAACAGTTGACTGAAGCATTTAGAATGTGCCTAAAAAAGGAAAAGCCACTGACATTTAGATAAATGACAGCCATTATCGCCATTGTGGGAGGGGAGCCAGGTGGAAAGCTATGGACAGAGTGATATCTCTTCCTGGTCGATGACAAGATGGAGACTGTTTTTGTCAGGGCGGGCACCACTAAACCTTCATTTGTGGTTCTTGTGGCCACCACAACACATGCTTAGAGGGAAGGTACAGAACATGGCATGTTGTTCCTCAAATAATCCCAATACCAAAAAATGCAGGGAAGGACAGGGGATTAGGAGAAGTACGTGCAGGGTACAAAATGCCTAGACATGGTAGTATTCCAGGCAACCAGAGGAAAAAAAAATTACAATAGAGAAGCTGGTGGATATGGATACTCTTTGTGGCCCTTCAGCACCCCTAAGCATGCTCTTGCTGTTTGGAAGGTGGGTATCTTTCCCCTGTCCCTCCTATAATTTCTCTTTTAATTATTGTGTTCTGGCATCTTCTGGCTTAATCGCACAGCATCTGTCACGTGGTGGCATCTCATTAAACAGGACGTCTTCTTGGGTTCTTACTCAGCAAAAGATGATCCCTGACCTGCTCTCAGTGTGCTGCTCTGTGGAGCTGGCTGCTGTTCAGATGGCCTGCTGAGATAGCAGTCTTGGCTGGGCCAGTGAGCCACTCCCAGTTCCATATGTATAGGCTGCTAATTAATGAGGAGGGCCCTCTATGGGGTCACCCAGGGAGACCTTCAAAGTTTCAAAGGACTAGATCCTTCCAGGGCCTCTGGCTTCTATTTCTTCTATTCCAATGCTTTATTTGAGACCATTTTCATCTTGCTTGTTCCCTAATCCCTTTACTACTAAGGGCTACAACTGCTTCCAAATATTTGTTCCTTGGATACCGTGCCACACAAAATGCCTGCTCTAGTGTTAATCTGAAGGTTGAGCCTGGTGATGCGGAAGCGGCTGCTGCAGGTGCCGTGTGGTCTATGCCACTTCTAGGCCAAGGGAACACACCCACAGATTTTGCGATAGTTCTTTATTAACCTTAAAAAGAAGTCTGACTACAATGAGATACCCTTTCATCTTTACTAGGATAGTTATAGGTTTTGTAAAGACAGCAAGTTTTGCAAGACCGTGGACAAACTAAGGCCCTTCTACTTTGCTATTGGAATTGCCAAATGGTGCAGCTACTGTAGAAAATATCCTCGTAGTTCCTCAACACTCCCCTCCTCCCATGCTGTAGAATTTCCGTATGATCCAGGGATTCCCCTTCTGGTTTGAGACAAAGAAGGGAAGTTAGGGATCAGATAGGGGTCTAACTCATGCTTACCTCCCGTCACTCATCATGGCTAAAAGGTGGAAGCAGCACGCGTGTCCTCTGCGAGAGCTGTAGACCAGCAGAGGGACAGGTGTCCACAACGAAGTATCATCCAATCAGAAAAAGGAAATGAGTGTCTTTTTAATTTAATTTTATTTAATCATAAATAACAAAAGATTTTTAGGTTTTTTTTGACAGTTTTATATCCCTGTATTTGGATGACTTTTCGCTTCAAACCTTTTCCTTCTTCCTCTTCTCCTCAAGTTCATGTCATCTTCTTTAATTATTATTGTTGCCTGCATGTAAATACATGTATATATATATATATACATATATATGTGTATATATGTATGTATATATATGTGTGTGTGTGTTTGTATGGGTATGTATGACACATGTATATACAAACCCCTTAGTCCACTCAGTGTTGTTTGAATGTATACATATCTAGGGCTTGAGTACTCTATGAAGGAGTTCATCCCTGAAGCCAATTCTCCTTTTTCTCAGCAGCTATTTAAAAATATTTATGAAAAATGTGTTATAAAGATAAAAAAAATCTTGGCACCAAATTAGACAGACCCAAAGGCTGCACTTCTCCATGACCTGTGTCCACAGTTAGAATAGTTGTTCTGAGGCTGTGGACTGTCACGTTGGGATTTACATTTTTACTCTCAAATACATGTTTATGCGTCTAGCCACCCCAGCAGGCACTGAGCACTTGTGGCTCTTCATTCAGGTATGGGAGCACGTGGAATTTCTCCTGTCCACATTGGCTTGTCAACTGGTGATGTTATTAGACAACTCTACTAGTGAGATTACTTGAGTGTGTTTTCTCTGTCTTGTTTGGGGGTCAGTATCTGGCAACAGGAGCTCTGGACCTGTGCCTCACACAGTCTCTCTTCCCCCTCTTCCACGATTTTCTGAGTTTAGGGTTGCATTGCAAATGTATCATTTGGGGGTTAAGCATCTCACAGTTCAGAAGGAAGTAAGTTCAGACACATTCTCATCCAGCCTGGGTGAGACTTGGGGATATTATTCCAACTGAAGTCCACAGTCACAGAAGTCCTAACACTGACTGTACGCAGTTGAAGGACTAGAGGACTCCGATTCATAGGGACAGAAATTGGGGTGTTGGCTGCCAGCGGTGGGAGAGGAGAAGAGATATCCAGGGGTACTAGGGGTGGTTTTAGCTTGGGAAGCTGAAAGGATTCCGGAGAGGATGGTGGTGATGGTGGCATGGCAATGGCAACTGGGCCAAACCACCGAACTGTACACTTAAAAAAGGATGGCTACTGGGGCTGGAGAGGTGGCTCAGTGGGTAAGAGTGCTTGATACTCTTGAAGAGAACCCACGTTCAAGTCTCAGCATCCATATGACAGAATTTAATAGTCTATAATGACATATCCAGGAGTTCTGATGGCCCCTTCTGGTGCCAGGGACATCCTACACATGTGAGCATGTGCACATGAAGACATACACATATACACATAAATACAAACAAATCTTTAAAAAATGGTTAAAATAGAAAATTTCATGTTCTCTATATTTATCATAACTGCGTGTGTGTGTGTGTGTGTGTGTGTGTGTGTGTGTGTGTGAGAGAGAGAGAGAGAGAGAGAGAGAGAGAGAGAGAGAGAGAGACAGCCAAAGACTGGGAGAAACATGAGAAATATTGTGATGAACATGTTGAAATGATCATGGAGTGCACACTTTAGCCTCCTGATGGGCGCTGTCTCTTTTTTCAGTGTCTTGGAGGGCAGTAGGGAAACCTGACAGATGGTCTGTTCAAGATAGAGAGAGAACCCTCATATTTGGTGGAGGGTCGGTATGTTTGGGTGTGTAGGGATGATATGTTCCTGTCCAGGAGGTCTGCAATGGCTGGTGGCCTGGCTGGCACCCACAAAGCAGCAGCCTCCAGCCCCATGTCTGGCCCGCCAGGAGCCAGGCACTCATGGCGATCCATCTTCATTCTGGCACCGGCTTCTGTTCACCCAGCCAGCCCTGCACTTGCTCCGCCCTGGTTGGGAATCTAACCTGGTTCTGTTTTCAATTTTGGAAGTGTAGTTGTGGATTAAACACAAGTCGAATGATGGGAAAGAGTCAGAGGGAACAGCTGCTGTGTCCTCACCATCCTGCCAAGGCCTAAATGAGCCTCCAGGAAGCATGGGGGAGGCGAGGGCCTCCTTCCCGGCAGGAATGATGCATGGCCCCAGAATGGCGTGGCCTGTTAGGTGGGGTCATGGTGCTCCTGGGGACCTGCGGGCACAGGGCCATGGGCTCCGATCTACTATCATAGAAACCCCAGTGCGTGGTCATGTATCTGATTAAACTTTAAGGACTGTTCGGATAAGGCAAATGACACCCCAACTGTGCCTAATTAGATGGCTAATCTGCTTGGCTCTTTTGCAGAGATGCACAAGAACCCAGCACACACACAACAATGAGTCGTTTCCTGTGGGTCCTGCGCATGTATTCTTTTCATTTTCTGTCTACCTCTGACCTGCAAGGATCCTCTTCCTTTGATGAATGGAAGGAGCCACTGGACATTTGGTCAAACACTAAGCTTTATTGTCCTTTCTTGACTTATTTTTTTTTCTTGGTAGGATTGATTAATAGGTTTTGTGGGTCGGAGAAAGCTAATTATCCTGGCTAGCCAGCAAGGGTAAATGTGTAGTCAACTGGGCCTCTGTGCTTGCTGGAACACTTCGTTTATCTCAGCTTCAGCTGAAGCCCTTTGGGAGAGAGACCTTTATTCATACATATAGTTGGAAGGCTTTCTGGGAAAACCCTTAGCCATAAGTGGCTTTCTTGCAATGGGGGACCATTTTCCCAGGCAAGTCTTGAGGCAGGATAAAGCTGGCTCACATCTGTTCCTGATGCCAGCATTCCTAAGGTGTTCCCAGTGCTCTGTGTCCTTGCCAATGCTTCGCTTTGTCTCATGTTTATTTTAACACTGGTGTATGGCAAGTAGGTGCACATGTTTCTGTGCAAACTTCAGGGAACACAACAATTAATATTGAGGTTTTATAGGGTCCCAGGTGTCTGTGAACCGGTGTGCCAGGAGCAAAGGTAAGATCTCTGGAGCAGGTTACTTTGTAAGGTAATATTGGAGAGTAAGGCCAAGGACAATCCCTCAGGACAGGAATGCAGGGCTCTCTGGCTTGAGGTGTCTGGGATGATATGACCAAGTCTACACTGAATATGTTTGATAAACTACTGGCCAAGCTAGAGTTATCAGTCAGGGTACTGGCAAAAGAGGGGGTGCATAGTCAGGTGTCATAATAATGATATTGTTTAAATAGGTGTGGACAAGGAATAGACAAGGAATAGTGGTAGAACATTGTTTTTTTTTTTTTTTTTTGAGGCGATAATGGTGGAGCAGGTAAAGACTTGATCAGGAAGAAGTTAGTTGTATGACAAGGCCTCCATAGTACAGCCAACCAACCTAATAACCTGGAAAAGCTAGGGCAAGAGCCATGCTTATTTATGTCTGACTTTCCTTATCTTGTAGGCTGGAACTCTTTCTTTCTTTCTTTCTTTCTTTCTTTCTTTCTTTCTTTCTTTCTTTCTTTCTTTCTTTCTTTCTTTCTTTCTTTTTCTTTCTGGCTTTTAAAAAATTATTATTTTTGTTCATTACAATTTATTCCTTTGTATCCCAGCTGTAGCTTCCTCTCTTGTTCCCTCCCAATCTTGCTCTCCCTCCCTCTTCTCCTCCCATGCCCCTCCCCAAGTCGACTGACAGGGGAGGTCCTCCTCCCCTTCCATTTGACCCTAGCCTGTTAGGTCTCACCAAGACTGGCTGTACTGTCTTCCTCTGTGGCCTGGTAAGGCTGCACCCCCTTCCCCCCCAGGAGAGGGTGGTCAAAGAGTCAGGCACTGAGTTCATGTCAGAGTCAGCCCCTGCTCCCCTTACTAGGAAACCCACTTAGAGACTGAGCTGCCATTGGCTATACCTGTGTAGAGGCTCTAGGTTATCTCCATGAATGGTCCTTGGTTGGAGTATCAATCTCAGAAAAGACCCCTGCACCCAGATTTTTTTGGTTCTGTTGCTCTTCTTGTGGAGCTACTGTCCCCTCCAGGTCTTTCTATCTTCTCCTTTTTTCATAAAATCCCCTGCACTCTGCCCAAAGTTTGGCTATGAGTCTCAGCATCTGCTTAGATACCCTGCTTGGTAGAGTCTTTCAGAAGCCCTCTGTATGAGGCTCCTTTCCTGTTCCCTGCACTTATAAGTGGATATTAGACATATAATATAGGAGAAACATACTAAAATCTATACACTCAAAGAAGCTAAGCAAGAAGGAGGACCCTGGGGAAGATGTTCAATCCTCATTCAGAAAGGCAAATGGGACAGACATTGGACCACCTTTCAATGGCTCATTGAATGATTCCAACTTCAGCCTAAGGACAGGATCATCCATTGATTTAGTCTAACCCAAGTTCATCCTCTTCTACAACACTAGCACAGGGAAGGGTTGAGAGTGGGTGGTCTCAGGAGCACACTAGGATGAGCTGAAGTCCATGACTTCTTACCAGGCTTCACTGGGAAACCTTGTGGCTCACCAGTATCATAAATCTCGTCCTGTGGAAGCATGACTTCTTAAGCATCATTAACTTCTACCAACTCACAGAGAGCCCTTTACTACTAGAAGACACAGACTGATAATGTGGCCTGTGTCTCAGATCATTAGTTCTTGGCAGGGTCACTTCCCTCCAGCATGGGCTTGGTTCAAGGTGAGAGTTGCGTCTTGCTTGATTCTGGGTTCTGAGTGTCCATGTGGTCTCTGATACCTACCAGAGCATGCCTGCTAATAGAAGAATGAAGGGTGATTCAGAGAGGAATAACATGGTTCTAGGGATGACAAATTATAAAATAATGCAGAGACTGTTCAAGTAACGATTTAGAAAATTAGACAGTGGATCAGTTAGAAATCACCCTGGAAAGATGGAAAGTCTCCGACGGTTTCTTTTTGAGGTCTTTCTAAGCAGAGAAAGGTGCAGTTCTTGCTTAGACCATGGGTGTAGACTCTGCAGCAGTGGGTCAAAACCGTGACTGTCAAGGCAAGATCTTCCTGGAGAGCTGTCTGGTGTGGCTGCAGGACAGAGCACCTGTGTTTGGTGATCCTGACGTTGTCTGGCACACAAACCTTCTCCTTCTGTCAGCTTCCCTTGCCATGGGGCTTAGCAGCTCCCTTCATGAAGATGTGGGTGGGTCTGGACGACTGTCAGACATTGCAGCCTCTCTCATTTCTGGTTATGATCCAAGTGATTTTCCCTGCCTATCCACAATGGCCGCGCTCTGCACAGGCAGTGATGGACCACCACTTTCTACCCACAGGCACATGCCTGAGGTTACAGATCACTTGTGTTATAGCTTGATCACTTGTGTTATAGCCAGACAGGAACAGATATGGTCTAAGGGAAGCCATAGCTTGGTCACATGATATGACCTTCTGACACAACTGACTTCTCATATTGCAGGCTGGTTTCTATGTAGCCCAATCAATGCTGACAACAAGGCCTCAGAATGCCAGTGCAGCATTTGAGATGTGAGGGTCCAGATGAACACCCTCTCTTCACATAAAGCAGAACTCAGCTCCTTTCAGTCAAGTTCCTCCCCAGACTTCAGTCAGTCCAATAGTGATGCCCAATAGTGACCTTAGCTGGAAGGCAAGTTAAATAGAATAAACTGGAGAGAAAGGCTTATATTCCTCCTGCCAGGAGGACTGATCCTGAGAAGATTGGGTAGCACACAGTTTTGGAGCTGCCTCCTTTTGGTGATTTGGTGATTGGTGTTCATGTCTGTTTGATTTTGTTTATGTTTTTTTTTTATGTCAGTGTCTTGAAGCTTATCTTTTTCTAAAGGCTGATTTTTCTGGACAAGTTAAACCAGGTTTGTTGTTTTTGAGCTTCAGAAAGGACCCTGGAGAGACGGAGCCGAACAATGCTGTATTTTGCCACTGGTGAGTTTTGGTTTTTAGGATGCAAGCTAAGTCAGAATGATATGGGGCGAGAGCAAGGCTGCAGAGGATGTGGGCTCACTCCTTCATCGATATTCTGCGGGTACTATGGAGGTGGACACAGGCTCTCTTTCCAGCCAGGATGTCTTCTTTCTCTAACCTGTGGTGTTTATCTGCTTTTCAACTCAGTTGGGTTGCAGATTCTGAGGCATTTGCCTGTTAATCCTTCTGCAGGGGTGAGATGCAAATGGAGTTGTCTTTGATGTATTAGAGGCTCAGTAGCAGTTTTCCTGAAGCCTAAGTCTCCCCCAAACTCATCACCAGGGAGGCTGATTTTGGGAGTGGTGGGGACCATGATGGAGCCTGGCTGATATACTTACTATCTTTTCCATGCTAGCACATTCGTTATCAGATCAGATCTCCAGGGATATTTCCTTGAGGCTCCAGAATAAAAGAGGGGTTTTTATTTTAAGTCAAAAAAGAAAGTTAGAAAGAATTTAATATGCACTAATTAATAATAATAATAACAATAACATTTTTGAATTGGTGCCTAGTCAGAGAGTGGCTTCGGGCTCTTTGCCAAAAGTTCTGTGTATGGCGGCTGCCTTTCAAGGTGTCATGCATCTGTTTCCAGATCTGACAGTGATGGTGTGTTTTGAAACAGCTAATTGCTGGCTTTGTTTATAGAGAAAATTTTAGAGCCTCACTCAGGCATCTAATTTCACACAGCATCTGCTGTTGATGTCACCAATGCAAGTTTCAGAGAAGAGAGCAAAAAGTAAACAGAGAAAATGAAAATACAGATAATCCAGGCTGTGGAGGGACAAAGGAGTTTCACGTGGCTGGTCAGAGCCTTCAAGCTACCCTCCCCATAATCAAATGTGTGTCATATTTTGCCAAGTATCCCGGGCTGTCACACCTGCCATCCCCACCTGTGACCATTTTCTTCCCTTTTTTTGCACTCACTAATCAATTCTGAGATGCTGGGTTTCCTCATTCTTCCTTTATAGTTGGCTCACAGACCTTGCTTCCAATAGCACCAGTGAAGAAACAGGCTCCCCGCTGCAAGAAAGGACATTAGATCTCCAGCCTGACAGAGACAGACAACACTATTGACAAAGATAGTGTGTGTCTGCCTTGAAAATAGTTTTTTCTTTTTTAAAAATATGAAAGCTCATAAAACTTAGAACCTCTGAAGGTTTGGGGGCTAAGCCAGACTTTCCATGGACTACAGTTAAGAATGTGAAATTGTCTCCAACTTTCTGAAGAGCAATGCGCCATATATGGCTCACAACCACTGAACCTCATTTTCTCAAATCTGTGAAGACATCTTTGGAAAAGTGATCAGGATCTCATAGGGAGGAGAAGCCAAACTTAGGTGAGCTGAGTGAAAACATAAAGAAGTGGCTGTAGAGAAAATGTTTACTCCTGCACGAACACCCCTGTATCTAAGGAAGAAACCTAAATGTCCAGTAAAAAGTAAATGACCATAACAGAGTTCTATCCAGTCACTGAGAATGACGTTCACTGATTTTCTAATGGGACAATTGCGTTGATAAAATGATAAGTGAAAATATAAGATGCCAAGTCATAAACATGATCTCAAATACATATGGGTGGAGAAGAGGGTTGTGAAATTATAGATGATTTTGCAATTGTTCTTGATGGTTCTTTTCAAAGCTTGCACAATAAACACACGTCACATACCTTGGTGTTTGTGAGGACTAATTACACAGTTATTTAAAATCTTTATGAAGGTAAGAAATAGGTTTCAGAAAGATCCTGCCAACCCAGGTGGCATGGAAGACTCTGCATTCCTCTATATCATCTTCAGCTCTATACCAGTCGTGGGTTGTAGTACTGTCTTTATTGGCATTCATTTGCTGTTGCGCAGACAACTTGTGGAAGGAAGTGTCTATTTTGGTATAGGTCCTTATAGTAGGGGTGCATGGTGGCAGAAGCATGATGCAGCCGGCCATTTTGCACCCACAATCAGGAATCAGAGAGAGATGAGTGCTGGTATTCAGCTCTCTTTCTCTTTCTTAATCAGCTCAGGACCCACCCCAGCTTATAGAATTGGCTTTCCATATTTAGGGGGTACCTTCTCGCCTCAACTCAGTTTAGAAAAATCTCTCAGATCCAGAGGTTTCTTTCCATAATGATTCTGAACCATGTCGAGTTGAAAATCAAGAAAGATGATAGGTGTAGTCTTTTTTGGAGAGAGGGCCATTCCTCGACACACAGTTGGTTTAAAGGAGTGTTTGGGGCATGGTAGAGATACTATCTGGTCACACTTGGCATTGTGGACTATAAGATCACATTGATTCAGTTTGGTATAGCACAGGTATTCAAAGGAACCCTTAACTGTAGGTACTCTCGGATGCAAGAGACCACTGCTTTGGAGTATAATGTGCTGTACATGTTAAAACTGATGTTTAAGGACTTGCACCATCAATTTCACCCAGAGGCTGGTTAGAAACTCTGGGTTCTGGGCCAACTGTATCCTGATCTGTTGTTCCCAGGTTCCCAGGACATGTTCAGATATGCATATTGGAAAGAAGTTGAGTTTCATTCTGGCAGAGAGCTGACCCAGTCAAAAGTATGTCACATTCCAGGATGTTTGTCAGGGTGTTAACTGTCTACCCCAAAGGAAACCTCAGGCCTGGCTTTCATGAGCTACAATGTCGGCTCCACTGAAGGCTGAACTCTGAAAGTTCTGCATTTGTTTAATTGAGCAATAGCGGTGATACAGGATGTGCCAATATTAGCTTCTGCATCCGAGGTTGGCATAGGGCTCACCTCTTCAGGGCTCTGCGAAGATCTAGGCCAGGCTTGCCTCTCTCCGTTTGTTCATTTTTGCAGAGCATTGGCCACTTCAGGATGGCTGTGCAAGCTACATCCTGGGGCTTGAGTTCTAGAGCTGTTGGCTCACAAGAGTCTCCTTGATTTCCTCCTGGGGTTACCCTAGAACTGTTGGCTTACCAAGTCTCCCTGATTCCTTCCCGAGGTTACTCTAAGTCTGTAGGCTTACCCTGATCTGCTCCAGGGTTTCTTGTTCAGCTTATATTACTGTTGCACACAGCTGCCTCTTTTTGCTCTCTCTTTTCCCTCTCTTGGCCACTTAGAAACCCCAAATGTCCCAGCTGTCTCTCTAGGGATCCTTGTGCCTCTCACTAAGCTCACAGTGCCCTCTAACCCAGTGACTGTTGCTGAGATATTATACACATTACCTTGGCCCATGTCCTCAGCAAGAAAAAGTCATGACCCTTCTTGCCCTGGACAGTGATGCCAATAGACCAGGGCCCAGATTAGGACTTGCTCCTCTACAGAGAGTAGCTCCTGATTAGCTTTTGTAGCCTGGTACGTTAAAGACACCTGGATCCCAGGAGCCTCTTGGCTTTTGTTGGAGCTGAATTAGGATGTGTAAGACTAGATCTGTGCTCCCTTGGAGGAAGGCTAGGTGAGCAGGTGGAGATAGTTTCCAATTAGCTGTGGGTGCACGCCTGCAGATCCAGGAGAAGGTGGGGCTTTCTACTCCCAAAGGTGACTTCAGCTTTGCTTTTGTTCTAAATATCTATCTATCTATCTATCTATCTATCTATCTATCTATCTATCTATCTATCTATCTATCTTTATTACATGTGGGGAGCAGAGGTCAGCTTTATATGTGGTTCATCAGGAGCTGTCCACCTAGTTTTTTGACAGGGTATATTCACTGAGATTCACAAATTAAACTGATCTTGCTGACCAGTGAGCTCCAGGGTTCTGCCTAGTGCTGGGATTACTATGTGTCACCTCATCTGGTTTTTTTACATGGGTCCTGGGTTCCCATGCTTGTGCAGCAATCATTTTAACAAATGAGCCATTCCCCCAGCCTCGGACTCTACTAACAGACATCACCATTCTGAGGTCAGAGCGTGTAGTCTTACAAGTGTCTGATACTCACATCTGCTCTTGGCCTTTTCCACTCAAATAGCCTTCCATGTGGACAGCATTCAGTATTCCTTGGTGTCCCTGTCACAGAGAATAATGTCATTCCACAGCATACTGCCCAGGGCGCCAGCTTGGCTCTGAAACACAGAGCCTGGATGCAGCTGCTGCTGGCTGAGGGGATGTGCAGTTGTTCGGCCTTCTTCTCGCTGAATGCCAGAGAGCCTGCCTTCTCATCCTGTCCACTTCTTGACCATGGTGAGATTTAATCTCCCATGTCCTCGTTTTCCTCTGTGCTCACCACACAGACAGAAGCTCAGAAGATCTGGAACTTGGATCACAAGGACCCTGACATTTCATTCCAGGATTAGAATGCTCCTAAGGCAAGAGAGTCATTGGGAGGGGTTGTAACAGTTGGCGCCCTTGTACCCTGGGTCCCATTTGATCATCATATATTCAATGTATTCAGCAAGCATCTATTACATCCCAAGCTCTGAGTAAAAAGGATGAATAATGGCAGGGGAGATAGGTCAGTAGATAAATGCTTAGCATGTATTCTGCAAACATGTGTGAGGATCCTGTAAGAGGAAAGATCATGGTTACCCTGACGCTGAGAGTGGAAGGTATTGAGATCAGCAAGACAGACTGCACTCTGCTCCTATGCCACACCTGCTCAAATCTTGGTGACTCCGGATGTAAAGTCCTTTTTCCACCTGACGACAGTCTGATTTTACTGATGGGTACACTCAGTAAAATACAGGACCCTAGTCTGATAGAGCTCCTCAACCAGGAAGGGAAAGATGAGTACAGACATTTGATGTAAAACTGCTGCTGGGAAGACCAAACATCACTTCTTTCTCCATGTTGGATAATCAAGTAGTGTAGCCAAGGCTACCTCAACAGGAGGAAGTACAATCTCATGTTTGTGAAGAAGAATTGATTGCTGCTGGGGTGGAGGAAGGCCCTCGGCAAGCAGGACAGCCTGGCAGCAAACTCAAGGGTAGGAAGGAAAGGCTACTGTTAGGGTCAAGAAAGGTGGGCCTGGACAGTGATGCGTTTTCTAATGGATTAGTTACTTTCCTCATTGTTGGTACCAAGTATCCAAGAAACAGTAACTCAAGTAAGGAAGGTTTGTCTGGCGCAAGGCTTGTGGGTGCAGTCCTTCATGATGGGGAAGGCCAAGCAGGGAGATTATTTCAGGAATTTGGCAGCAGGATCCCAATGCTGCTCATTTGAATCTCCTTGGACCAGAAAGAAGAAAGTGGCAAGAGAAAGTGAGGCTGGATTATAAAAGTCCAGGCCCTCTCTCAGTGACCTTCTTCCTGGAGCAAGACCCCCCACCTCTTAAAGGTTTTACAACCAATCAGAATGGCGCTACCACTTGGGTTGAAACACATAAGTTGGTGGAGGAAATCCACTTTTAAACCATTACACCTTATAACTTGATGCTTCTTGTTCCGACACCCCATCTGAATGCTTGCAGGGCCTGGACATGGAGAGATGAGCAAGCAGGAGTAACTTGCTCTCATGTAGGAGGAGCATGGCAGGAAAGGGAAATCCTAAATCACACTGTGTTTTGAGCTCCAGAGTCAGAGCTGGTGCTTATGGGCTCTGAGAAGGTTTTTGTGGCTTGGTTCAGAGCCTACAGCGCCTCACGGAAGCCTGTGGGTTCTAAGACACATCACAGGGACATGAGTGTTAACTGTGAAGAATTTCCTCTGCCGAACATACTTTCCTCATGGCTGTGACAAAAACCCAACAAAACCAAGTGAAGGAAGGAAGGAAGGGCATATTGTGATTCATGGTTTAAAGGTGTCATCTGTCATGGCAGGGAAATCATGACAGCAGAGGTGTCATGACACTAAGGTGAGGTGTTCACCAGGGCAGCACTAAGGCTCAACTAGGGGTCAAGGTTAAATGGAAGAAGCCAAGAGGCAAAGATGGCAGGTTTACATGCCAAGGCTAACTGCTACTGGGCCTGCTCATGCTCTAGGGTGGGGTCCCTTAACAGTTAAAAGAATCCCCTAAAGGCATGTTCACAAGCCAATCTGATCTAGGCAAACTTTCAATTAAGACTGCCTTCTCAGGTCATTCTACCTTGTGTCAAGTCGTCTGTTAAAACTTACCAGCACACGTGTCTACAGTTTAAAGGAAGCCGAGTGCTATGGGCAAAGTAAGCAGAGAACAATGGAGTCTAGCCTGAACCCAAGAAAAGGCAGTTCTCTTAGCCTATAGAAGTGAGAAATGCTTGATTATAAGTTCAGGATGTGCTGGAACTATCATTATTTCTCCAAATTAATTGGAACATTTCTTCTTGAGGAGTGGGTCTGGAGCATCCATTCTTGAGGGCTGGATCATGCTAGGATGGTACCTAGATTAGGAGCAATAAAGTTACCAGCCTCCAGACTCGCCTGTGACTGTCAGGGACCCCAGGGAGAGAGCATTGCTTTCCCAAGAACAGACACATCCATCAAGACTCAAAGCCATTCTCCACCATCTGGAGTGACTCATATCTCTCTCAACAACTCAGTGGTGGCACCCTCTTTATGCTTGCCATCATCCCTGCCAATTTCAATGGGCCAGGCTGCTCCTCCATGGGGACCAGACACCACATGAGCAATGATGAGACCTCTAGTCAGAGTCTGTTTGGCCTCTTGATGGAGCCAACTGCATGTAAATCCATTGTGTCAAGTTTAAATCCCTTTCCTGTGCTAGCTGAGAATCTGCACTTGGCGTGCTAAGCTGAGCTTTAGAGAACAGGTGTCTCTGCAGAGCAGCGGGAGTCACTGTATTTGTTGACTCTACTTGCGTTTATTTAAAAATCTCTGCTGTATGTGTGGGGAACTTGCCCAAGCTTGGGGCTTGGCTGCTGTGGCCCGCTGTTGGAGTTCTTCCATATAGCCACCTGTGTCGCACAGCCCAGCTTGTGGGTTACAATGGAGAGGCTAAGTGAGGCAGTACTAACTGACTTTATTCATGCTCTAACTTGTCCTACATCTCCAGAATCCTGTCGATTGCCATCACGTGAGAGTAAGAGGTGTTTAAACTGCGAATGGACTGGGCCATTGACTTTAATGATGTTCTCAATACTGTTTCACCATTATTGTGCAGCTCTTCATGGAGATTATGCTTGCTTCTGGGATGGGTGGGAGTTACAGGAGGAGGCTCAGGCCGATTGTAATGAGTGATACAGCTTTAGTCATCCAAGGGAAGCTGGTAAGTGTGAGGCAGGTGGTCCCACATGCATAACCAGGGCCTGTGGTGAATAGCCAGGACACATGGCCACTCTGACATTCTGTGCTCTTAGGAGAAGACGCAGATATACTGGAGGCAGGTGGGACCAAACTTCAGTACCACGGCTGGCGACTGGGAGAGGACACTGGTTTGAGGGGTGCTCTCAATGGCAACCAGGGACTCCCAAGAAGTGATTCTTTCTGTGTCCAGACCAGCGCTGTGAGCCACAGATGTCTAGATGGGTGCTGGGTCCCAAGTCTGGCCCAGCAGTGTCTTTGTATTTAGGTATTGGCAGGAAACAGGAGACTGCTCAGTTTGGGGATACTGAGCGCGCCACATCTGGAAGGAGGTGGGGAAACCTGAAAGTCCTGTGTACACCTTGTGTAAGTTTAATTTATCTCAGGATAGTGGCTGCTGATCCTGGAGACAGCTGCCTGGCTGAAGCTATGGCCATAGGTACAGGGAGGAAGTCACCCTGAGATCTGAAGTGGAGGCCTGAAAACCACACTCAAACCTCTCTGGTCCCCTGGTTCTCCTACAGGGACTCCTCATTGACTGAGCTCCTTAGGTAGATAGAGGAGAAAGAAACCAATTGACATACCCAGGCTCGTCTCCCTCCTAAGAATAGATTGGGGTACAGAGTGCTTATGAGGATACAAAGCATATGTTCAACTCAGTACCTGACAGCCAATCTCTTCAGGCCCCAGGCTTATGTAGGGCCAGGCTTCCCAGAAGCTAGCCCAGCAAGGGAAATCAAGAATATCTCAGAGAAGGGAGAGGAACCCTGAAAGTTCTTGATTCAGACACTGATTAGCTCTGGACCTTCCAAGTCCCTGGATACCAATTCCCTCATGTCAAAAATGAAAACAGTGATGGCCATTTCCCAAAACCTATGGAGTCCTCACAGGATCTGAGATGGAAGAGTTTCCAAGAGCAAAAGTCCCCTCCATAGTAGCAGTGTGGTTAAATAGACAGCTGCAGAGAGGGGGGAAAGGAGCTGCTGCTGAGCACCATTCTGGCCAGAGGAATGGGCATAATACCAGTGTATTGCCTTACTAGTGTCAGTCTCAGTTAGAGGTACCAAAGGATTGGGGTAGAGCTCGGGGATAGGGGACCAGTGCAGTAACTGCTACTGGAGAGAGGCACATTTGACCAATAGCGTGCATACTATTAATTAATTCATGAAACAAAATATTATCAGCAGTTGCACAGTTTAGCAGTTTCTGTCATATTACTTTGTGCCAGTCAGAGGCTGGGCATGGATTAATTATACGTACAGCAAGCCTTGATCAAAATATTAGTGCCAGAACCACTCTCTCATATGAAGGCCCGTCTGGGGAAGATGCCATCCTGGGGATGGGTAATGTTTGTGTCTTTGTAGCTGCAGGACTGGGTACCTAGTTTCCTACTGGCTACAAGCTGGAAGCTAGGTGACTGACACATGGTCTTCTCCATGAGGTAGCTTAGCATCTGGTTTTCTTATTCAAAATCAGCAAGGGAGCATCTCCTAATGAGGGGGCTGTATAATCCACACCAGGCCTCTGTTTCCACTCTTGTTTCTCCACCCTTGATTAGTTAGAAGTAAGTCTCAGGCCTCACCCACAGTCTTGGGTCAGGTTGGGGGACTGCATTGGGATGTGAAAGCCAGATAGTGGAGATCATGGGTTTCTTGAAGAGATGCCAAGACACATACATCAAGTTAGGTCATTTTAAAAAAATGAAATAACCACATACCCAATATAAGCTTTCATGTGTATATATTTGCTCATGTCTTCAAGTAAATGTTTTCTGTATTTTTTTCTTAAAGGAATAAAAAGAAATAAAGATTTTGGTTGCACAATAGGCTTGTAGACTTGAGGTATATTATTTCTTTAAGCTGTGGCATCAGAATCCAATTATGTTTCTGTAAGAAAAAGAGTGGTAGGGAAATCCCAGAAGTGCATTTGAGAAGCCCAGGGGATTCTGCAGGCTTCAGCAAAAGGAGCAGCCCCCCAGACCCCGAAACTTTACTCCTTGGAAATGGCTTTTGATGGGCAATCATCACAGGAAAGGACCGGTTTTAATATTGCAAAACTATATACTTTTAAAGATTTCCAGCCAAATGACAACAGAAAAAGGTAGAAAATGAAAAGGCTCAAGTAACTTATGAAACACAACTTACATGGGTATGGCCAGCAGCCTTGGATATTGGTATGAAAAGTACTAAATCAGAGCATAAATCTCATTGTAGAAAATTCTAATAATGCCAAAACTTTAGATAATAGCATTTATATTTTAAGATGCCTAAATGGGATCATGACCAAGTTGAGTTTTGGATTATGACATCTTCCACATTGAACATAATGTCTAAAGCCACTTGCATGTTACAGCCCAGAGGCGTACAGGAAAGAATTTAGTTGGTAACTATATATCTTGCTAGTTGTTTCAGGACTGATTTTACACATCTGTCTGTATGTTTTTATGTAACTAGACACCACTGTGATTAACTAAGCCTCCAATATTTTCCCATGTTGTCTAAACTTTTAAGGTCCGGCATACCCATTATTTTCTCAGTTCTCCATTCCATGCATCTGTGAGCTGCATGAGTTAACATATTCATTGTGACAAATAAAAAAAAAAAAAGAGAGAGAAACAGCAGGTACCCCCCCCTCCTATGTGCCACAAATAATTTAAGTCTTTAGATTTTACCCACCTGTGTGGTTGCTGTTGAGCCGAGCTCTGTGTCTTGCACAGAAAATCTTCCAGGGTCTCCTTGCTGGATAGTCACGTAGGCGCAGATGTATGTGTGGTGAGCCTCGTTCATGTGTGTGTGCATACGTATGCAGGTATGCAGGCCAGAGGTCAACCTCAACTGTTCTTCCTTTGCTTTTTTTTTTTTTTTTTTTTTTTTGGCAACAGGGTCTTTTATTTCCTTGGAAATCACCAAGTAGGCCAGGCTGACTGGCCATTGAGCTCTAGAGGTCCCCTAATCTCTGTCTTCTCAGTGCTGAGATTTATTTTGGTTCCATGGTACTTGGGAAGACAATGTGCAATAGCTTAGATCCTATGAGGGAGGGAAACCAGAGAGCAACAGACTGTGGCCAAGGGCTGGTCCCTAGTGGTCTACTTGCTCTGTGTAGGCCCCACCTCCCAGTTTTCAAAGCATTATCAGGTAATGACCAAATCTTTGGCACATGAGCCTGAGGGGACACTTCAACCCATAAATGCCCTATGGCCACCCTTATTTTCTCAGGGTTCCCTCGTGCACTGAGGACTTCCCAAAAGGAGAGAGAGAATCCTTAATTCTTGTGCCCTTGGAGTTCTTGTGATTATGTTCACCTTTCTGACAGTGCACTTAGCTTTTCTAGGCCCTTATTTATTTTTCTTTTGCAGAGGGGTCGGGATCCTCTTGGGCTTTACCAACTGTGGGTGCTTGTAAATGCCTGCTGATTTTGATCTTGAAATTTCTATTCCTGATGCCTTTCCATCTTTTCTGTTTGGCGTTTTCCCATTTGCTTCTGCGATTCTGAGAGGATGTGTGATACCTTCCCAGAGCCCACTTTTTTTTTACTTAGTTGTACTATGCTTCTTTCTTTTTCTTTTCCTTGCTCACTGCTGTTCTCTTTATCCACTGACACTTTGTTCTGTGCCCACCCAATTTGTAAGTGTATCTGTTGAATTGCATTTTCAGCCCTTGCATTTTTTTTTTTAATTTCTTGATCCTTTTTCAGTCCCTTTTT
This sequence comes from Meriones unguiculatus, assembly GCF_030254825.1. Taxonomy (NCBI): domain Eukaryota; kingdom Metazoa; phylum Chordata; class Mammalia; order Rodentia; family Muridae; genus Meriones; species Meriones unguiculatus. The sequence continues at coordinate 13,412,651 of NC_083349.1, forward strand.
AGTCCACTGTCACTTGTAGTTTTCTGTTTTCTTCACATTGTTTATCATGTCCATTACCACTTAACCTTAGCATTCACAGTTCAGTCACCCTGGCTGTCTGGTCATTCCCTCACTGATGACTGGGATTGCCACATAGCCTGTGTGGCCTTTTGAGCATTTACCCTAAAACCCTGTACTTCTTCTCGAGAGATTCTGTGCCATCTTCCAGTTTTGTGAGGTCCTAGCTCAATCTACCTTTTTAACCAGGAGCCTCCCAACCATAAGGCTCCATAATCTCAGAGATCACCTCTGCCCGAGGATTTCCTGAGCTCACAGCTTCTGAGTGTCAGGGATCCTTTTCTACCCATTATCTTCTCTGCTCAGTTCTAAGAGGTGCTTCCCTTTGCTACCTTGAGTAAGAAGACAGAGGAAAAGACTTCTTTGGTGTAAATACAGCATCTTCTAAAATTGTCAACGGCAGAAATGTGGGCTCAGCAAAGAACCTCAGCATCCTGTGGGTCTCTGCTTTCATGCAAGCACTTTAGGGCTTCTTGGTGCTTTTTTATTTCTCTGGTTTGTGTTTTTATTCCTTTTTCATTGTTTTCAGTGGCAGACTGAGTCACAGTAACTTCTCCATTGTTTTTGAATAGTCTTTATTTTCCACTGAACTTGAATGCTGAGAATGGCTATTCTTAATTTAAAATTATGATTAAAGCCTTCTGTTTATTATGTGAAGCCTAAGACTTTTGACTTTCAGATATATGATAGGAATATGTTAACTAGTTTGAGAAATTTTCGTTTCTCCAGTAATTCTAAACCTTTGAAAGATAGACATTTAATGTAGCAGAAGAGAGATCAAAGGCCAATTGGACTTAAGACGTTATTATTTTTGATGACACTGTAGACTAAACCATGGACCACAGACATGGCAGACAACTGGTTTACCTCAGTGTTAAAGCTTCATCCCTTTAAAAACCTTTGAATTTTGAGACAAGGTCTCATTAAATTGTATAATCAGGCCTGTAATTGGTAGCCCTTCTTCTTCAGCTTGAGAGCCAGCTGAGGTCAATGCTGGGGACTGATTCAGGGTCCTCTGCAAGAGCAACAGCACTCTTAACCACTAAGCCATTTCTTTAGCCCTAGATAACAACTCTTGTTTTAAAAAGTGCTAAGAGCTTTTCAATTTCTTTAGTTTTTTATATATACTGGATATTAGCCCTCTGTCAGATAGAGGGTTGGTGAAGATTCTTTTCCAATCTGTAGGCAGTCGTTTTGAGGACGGTGTCCTTTGCTTTACAGAAGCTTTTCAGTTTCATGAGGTCCCATTTATTGATTGTTGATCTTAGAGCCTGTGCTATTGGTGTTCTGTTCAGGAAGTTGTCTCCTGTACCAATGAGTTCTAGGGTCTTCCCCACTTTTTCTTCTAACCAATTTAATGTGTCTGGTTTTATGTTGCGATCTTTGATCCACTTGCACTTTAGTTTTGTGCAGGGTGATAAGTATGGATCTATTTGCATTTTTCTACATGTAGACATCCAGTTAGACCAGCACTATTTGTTGAAGATGCTATCTTTTTTCTGGAGCCTCCCACAGAGGGCCTCTGAAAGGCTCTGCCCTGTAGACTTTGGGAAGAATGCAGGGAATCTTATGAAAGAAGTGGGAAATAATAGTAAGATCTGGAGAGGACAGGAGGTGCACAAGGAGAGCAATAGAACCAAAAAATTTGAGCACAGGGGTCTTTCCTGAGACTCATACTCCAACCAAGTAGCATGCATGGAGATAACCTAGAACCCCTGCACAGATGTAGCCCATGGCAGTTTAGTATCCAAGTGGGTTCCATAGTAATGGGAACAGGGACTGCTTCTGACATGAACTGATTGGCCTGCTCTTTGATCACCTCCCCCTGAGGGGGGAGCAGCCTTACCAGGCCACAGAGGAAGACAATACAGCCACTTCTGATGAGACCTAACAGACTAGGATCAGAAGGAAGAAAAAGAAACCCTCCCCTACCAGTGGACTTGGGGAGGGGAGTGTATGGAGATAGGGGAGGAAGAGAGGGATTGAGAGTGGAGGAGGAAGGGAACTAGAGGGGGGATACAAAGTAAATAAAGTATAATTAAAAAAATAAAAAAGAAAAAGAAAAAAGTGCTAAGAGCTTCAGAAGGAACTCATTATGGACTGGAAGTTAGGAGTCTGTGTTTAACATGTCTTTTTCCTCAAACTGCCTGTCTTTTCTCTGAGGGTCTCGTTTCAATCATTCCTAAGAGGAAGGCACTTAATCTAGGTATCAAAGCCAGAACAGGTCTGAGCTATCCCAGAGATTTCATTAGAAGAGACTGTATTAGAATGAGGGGCTTGCTTGGGGAAGAAGAAGAGGAGTAGGGTAATCAGAGAGGTTGAAAGCGTGAGACAGAGAGTCTCAGTGACAGGCAGCAAGGGAAGAGAAAGACTAGGCATCAGGTGGGCTTCAAAGAAATGATTTTTCAGGTGCTGAGCAGCCTTCTGAGCATCCTCTGGCCTGTTCTGAATAAAGCTCAGTCAGAAGACCCCATAGCTTGCAGACCTGAGGATGCTGTCATTTCGTTGTATGATCTTGGTTCTGGCATGAATCTCAGATGCATATCACTCATCACACCAACTTGCATGGTGTCCTAACCACATCCCTTGCTCTATCTTTTGGCATAGCCTGGTGCTCAGACAAGGAGGATCCATTTTTAATTTCAATGCTCCCCATTATCTGTTCTGTGGGGTTTGTCTTTGTCTTCATGGACATTAAAATGTGTCTGTAAAGTATACAGTTAGAAACAAAATTCTTTTAACCCAGTCACCACCAATTTCAATATGTAATTATTAATTATTCTGTTAACAGGAAATATCTGCATTTGCTGAAATCATTTGTGGAAGAAAAGCATGTAAAAGAATTCACCTGCCAGACTGCTCTTTCTCTGTTTATATTTAGTTGTTTCTGAGATGCTGCTGGGTGCATTTTCTTCCCAGGGAGAATGCAAATGGATGGAGATAACTTAAGAGTCAAGTTGGTTGAGATTTGGGATGGGGTCATCTTGGCGGACCTTATATTAATACTGTACTGGTCAGGGGGTCTTATGACCCAGCCTGTGGAACATTGAACCGTTGACTAGTGCTTGTCAAAGACACTTGGAGAGGGCTGTTCACCTGTGACCAGTCAGGTCTTAGTGCAGTACCTGTTTGCCTGGATGGCTGTTTTCTCAGTGCATGTTCATTGCCTCACTTGCTTTCACCCCTGGAAAGCTTCTTAATCCTATGACACTTTAAAACAGTGCCTCATGTTGTTGTGACACCAATCATAAACCTATTTTGTTGCATCTCCATAAATATAAATTTTCTATTGCTGTGAATTGTAATGTAAATATCTGATATGCAGGATATCTGGTATCAAATTCCAAAGGGGTCATGACCCACAGGTTGAGAACCATGAACCTAGACTATGTTGGATATGTAACAGACATGTTGCAAACACGTACTCTTCTCTTGCTTGGTTCTCAAGGTGAAGGTTATGATTCCCATCCTGACCTCAGTCTCTTCATCAATGAAAGGAAGCACACGCCTGCATTACTGCTAAAGATCTCTGAATCACTCCTGTGGTTCAGAGTGGGTCAGTCATTGTGTTAAATTGATGGCAATATTTTTTTTTTCTCAAAGGAGACAGAGACATTTTTGGCACAGTGTAGAGTTTGTCAAGGTGGACCTATTGACAAGGGCCATGGAGGCAAAGCTTTCCAAGTTGGACTGGTACTCAACCTGGGCAAGTCAGTCCTATATCTAAAAGTTGTACTATGAGGATGTTTGGGCAGCCCAGAAATCATAACAGACAAGGAAATTAAAAATACAGAAAGTAGAAAAAGCTGCTAAGAGGGAAAATCAATTAAACTCCAACAAGAGCTGCACAAAACTCACCTGTTCCCCCAGGTGCTGGACTTTCTCAGTATTAGGAAAATTTTTATGCAACCACCACACATCAGAAGCTTTAAAAAGCCATTAATTTTGGCATTATTTTTCTGTTTCAAAACCAAAGTGAGGATTATAAACAGTTTAAAGAGCTTTAAAATGCTAGCAACATTCATCAGAGACCTCAGCGAATACCCAGAAGAATACAAAAACGGACAAGGTTCTGTTTCATTCCGGAAAGCCCCCAAACCTTCTACTTCTCCACGCCTTGATGTTGGGAGCTGTGAAAGGCAGCTGTCTCCTGGGACTTCCGTCAGGGCTTCACTGCAAGTGAAGCGGGTTGGGTGAAGAAACGAGGCAGATCGAGTTTTTTCTATGTTTCTGATGGTGGGAAGCTGACTTTCTAGATTATCTCACAAACACATAGAAAACATAAAAAGGAGCAAAATTATGCAGAAGCACATAAATTATGTAGATGATGGAAACCCTATGCAAAGCATGATATGTGCACATAATGGCATATTTCCCCAGGGCCTAATTGCATCCTTTGGGTAACTTCTGAAGCAGCTGAATATTCAGAAGAAAGTAAATTTATTATAATTTGAAAAACACCACAATAAATAAGGCTGCAAGAATAATTCACATTGTATTGGAAGCTCGAAACTCACAATCTGGCCATTTCCCCTTAGTTTGACCAAAGCCCAGAGCTGCCAGAGGCAATCAAACCCAAGCCACACAATGCATGCTTGTGTTTTATGTTCAGCGAGACTTCTCCCAAATACCCAAGTTGTGCAAAACCCATCCAGTCATTCAACAGATACTTCTTGATTGTTCCAACAGTATCCATTCACTGTATTTCCATCTCCCCAACTATTTCCTGTGTTCCATAAGTTAGGCCAGCCCTGTGCTTTCTCCCTGGAACCTGTGGCTTGATATGAAAGACAGAATGAGGAAATCAGTAAAGATTTCCCTCACCAAAGAGAACAGACAGAGCTTACCGTTTAAAGGAGCTAGCTCAGCAAGGCCCAGATATTTTTTTGCCACTAGAGTTTGGCTCGGCTGAGGCAGGAAGAGGAATGGGTTTGATAGGTGTGTGCTATTGGAAGCTGGGGAGCTAAGGATGTAGTCATTGGAGGATGCTTTCCTATGGGGTTCACTTGAAGACTTTGTTTGGCTCACTCTGATTGGTCCCAAGTTGGCAGTAGGAGTGAAAAGGAAAGAAGATGGCTCTTGTTGATGGTTTTCTGAACATTCTGAGCCCATTTCTGCTGAGAGTACAGGGTCAGAGTTCAGTTTCTTCAGATGCTATGGACAATGTTCTCAGGTATGTCCATCTTTCTATGACTAACAATGTGAAAAATGAATGCAAGAAAATTCTAAGGTTTCTCAGGGTACCAGGGAGGTGGCTCTGAAGAGATGGAGCCAAGATGGGAGGGAAGTTTGGCTGTGAGTGAATGCTTTCTATTGGTCAGCTCTAAGTGCTGTAAAAAAATAAAAGTACTACGTATGAAGTATCATAAACAACAGAAATTAATTGACTTGCAGTTCTGAGGATTAAAAGTCCAAGATCAAAGTGGGTTTCTTTCAAGGGTCTGAGAAGACTTTCTTTTAAGCCTGAATCTTAGCTTTTGACTCCAGCAAGATTCTTGGCTGGAACACAGCACCCCCTCTCTGTATTCATATCACCCTTCCTCCATGCATGTCTTTTTCTTCAAATTTTCTCCTTTCACAGGGACACTAGTTATGGTGGACTTTGGCCTATCCTAGCGGCTTTAACTTGATCATCTGCAAAGATGATAATAAAGTCATATTGCAGCTAGAACTTCAGCATCATCTAGGGGACATTTAAACTCATAACACACTTAAAAGAAGGTCTGTCTCTTTAGAGCCTGGAGTTCATGGGACCAAGTGAAAGATAAGGCCAGAGTACCAGTTGAGATCTTGGTGATCTCCTATCTCTTCTTTGTAAAGTGTTCCCCTATGCCTCCTTGACTTTGTTTACCTGGAGACAAACTAAGAAGTCTTCTTCATGGGGTCATAGAAAGATAAAGGAAAACTAACTGATTTAGGCAGGACTGGGTCATCATTGTCTTCCTCTTCCTTTTCTTCTTCCTCATCTTTTTCCTCTTCCAAAAAGTCAGTTTTTGTATTTAAAGTACAGTTGATCTATCAAAGGTATAGAGTTTAAGGTAGTGTACTCTCTATGAATCCCCAAAATTATTCACTAACATTAGCTAGATGGGGATCATCTCCCTTACATTCAGAGACACCTGTCAACCATGGTGAAAAAATGGTCACAGGTGGCAATCATGAAGGAGAGTCACAGGAGGGGACTACAGATGTGTTTGCTTGGGATATGGTTATAGGTTCACAGCCAACATAATGTGGATGTCTCCAGTTTGGTTACTATTTCAGGAGGAGGCTGTCTTTGTACCAGAGTAACACATGTTGGATTTAGAACCACCTCATGAATTCCATACTAGGACTGATGGACATCTGGCAACTTGTCAGTTGAATTTTAGAGCAGATTCTAAAAGAAGCAGAGGCCAGGAGAAAAAAAAATCAAAACCACCCAACTTCTGCTAGAATTCATTGATTCATTGTCACCCCCTACCATACAACACATCATGTGGGAAAGGGGAGGTGAGATAGTGAGAGTACAGGTCTGTTCCCTGTGAGCAGCCACCTTTCCACAGTGATATATGCCGTATATACACACAGTGATACATTCTTATGTATGTATGTGTATAGCCACACATGAACACACCCACAGCTTTTGTGGATTTAATCTATAATCAGGAGCTTAAGTGAAACCATAAGAATTTCTAGGCAAATCGTCATTTACCTACCTTTGTCTCTCTTGTCAACACTTTCTGGGCATTGTGTGAGTGGAGTCATCCTTTGCTACCGAATGCTTCTGGCTGCTCGCTAAGGCTGGAAACAATTCTAATGCTTTCTAGTGAGTGATGGAGATAACACTAGTGCCCATGGCTTTACAAATGGTAAATGGTTTTATATAACCAAGACCATCTACAGAGAGTAGAATATATATATATATATATATATATATATATATATATATATATATTGGTGGTGGTGACAGACCCTTACCTTGGAGCATGTGTCTGTGAGCTAACTCTCTGGAAGCTAACACCAGCTTCTCTTTGGAACAAGGTTGGGTATGTGAACTGCTGTGGCCTATGGAATACAGGTTATCTCAACTCCTAACCCCACAGTGCAATGAGAGTACTTGGGTGTACAGCTCAGCCCAGAGTTATTGATGACACACAAAAACTGTCTGTAGTCCTCTCTTCCCCCCTCCTAGGAGCGCAGATGTCCCCAAAGTACGAAGCTTGAGTCCGTCTTTCTTCCTAGCTGTGATGGAAACAGGGATTAGTGAGATGCTAGCAGAGAAACCTTATCTATGAAGTTATGAATGAATAATTCTAATTTCTCACAGAGTTCTGAGAAATCAGTTTGTTTTACATAGAAATGCAATATGTTCTTGAGCTCTCTATATGCGATTAGAATTTTTCCCTCTACTTGGTACCTGTTTCATTACAGAATGGAATTTTGAGCTTATATTTTGGACCCACATCACTTCATGCATTTCAATGTCTGTGCCCCAAATCCTTCCTTCTATAAGGCACATCATCCCCACCTTTTATTCCCTGTTTTTTCACATTGCTTTGGGGTGTGGGGAAGTGGGTGGAGAGGCCTTAAGACGCTCACTCTCATCAAAGCAGACACCCAACCATCTCATGAATGTATTTGGAGGAATATGCCAATTTTTAAGACAAATGATGATTGCTTAGCTCTGCTAAGAAAAATGGAATTGCCACGCAGGCCTCGGCAGCCCTGTGTAGATGAAGCGGAGATCGTGCCAATGCACCCTGGTGAAAATAACCACCTGAGAAGGGCAATCAAGGTCGTTGAGTCCAAAAGGAGCAGGGACTTTAGGAGATTTCCTCAAAGGGAAATCAGACTACCTTTGGTGTTTGCAGAGATGAAACTGAGAAGGTGACAAGAGCAAAGGGAAGGAACCAGAGGTCAGTGCAGGTTGCTGGCCATTCAATGCAGCAGGAGCTGTGCTTGTGGCTGAGAGATACTAATAGAAGTCTAGTACAGAAACCTAGCAGAGCCCAGAGACCACCACCACCAAGGGCCAGCTCCAGTGGGCTGAGCAACCATTTCACAGTGGAGTTTCTCTTGGAGAAAAGCATTTTCAGCTTCAGCCCACACATCTTTTCCTTTTCCATAGCCTTTGTGTGCTTGTGTGTGTTTAAGGCTTGGCCGAGCACCATTTTATTTCAGGTCCCATATCTTGTAGGGGTGGGGTCTGTGGTCTGTGGGAAATGTGCTTGGAGATGGAGGTACAGAGGACATAGGGGCTGCAGGAGATTACCCAGAAGGCCCATATAGAGGCTGAGTTTTGCATAAAAAAACATTGTGATCTGTCTCACCATTGTTTGGAATGAGATTATCCAATTTGTGACCTCCCTGAGTCCATTCTCTCTCCCTGTTGCACCCTTGGTCACTGCCTCATTCATTAGCACCTTTGCCAGAGAAGGGGGAATTGGAGAAGGCAGTTGATTTATATTTCAGCAGTCTGGTTGGCTCATGGGGCAAAAGCACTGTGTTAATGAAACCGAGGTCAAAAGTAGGAGCCCCAGGTGGGCCAGTTAGTGACTGCCTTGGCTGGTCTCAGACTAGAGCCCCAGTCTGGCTCATTGGCTTGTATGTGCATTCTGTTGGCCGAGAATAATGGGTCATTGGCATAAATCTGTTTGTGGCATAAGAAAAAAAAATCACCAGTGCTGGTATCTGCTGGATTATAGCATGGTATCTTGTTCCCGTGGGGCAGTGCCAAAGGCTGGTGTGGCAAAAAGTCTGCATGCAGTGGACTGTGACTTGTGCAATTCATGAATTCCCAGTCACCATGGACAGTGTGGACTCTTGCAGTCAGCACACTCTCATAAGAACTTCAATATTTAATAAGCCATAGGCAGTGTGTCAACCAGGCTGGCCTGATTGCTCTTTCTCTCTGGCATTCACTGATTTCAAAATGGCTCTGCCCTTTGCACTGTAATGGGATGTACTCACTGGGGAGGATGGAATTCACGTTTTGAATTCACCTTCTTATTGAAGGCAAATACATTAATTAATCTCTTGTCATTACTTTGGCCATGAACTAAATCCTCAGATTGATAATGGATAAACTCTAAGAAAAAGCTAACACCCATCACATGTTGCTGGGCACAATGTGTCTTGCTAATTTGTGTGTGTTTGTGTGTGTTACATATATGCTAATATATGAGTATGCATGTCTGTACGTGGGAATGCATAGACCAGAACAGGACATCAAGGTCTTCTTCTGTTGCTCTCCACCCCATTGTCTCTCTCATTCACCCAGAAGCTCATCCTTTTGGCTGGCAGGCCAGAAAGCTCCTGGGATCTGTGTCTCTGCTCCGATGCGGGGGTTACATGGACATACATGCCTGATTTGCTTTCATACAAGTGCGCAGATTTGAACTGCAAGCCTCATGCTTGGAGGGCAAGCACTCTGACTCACTGGACCTCTCCTCAGCCCCATTAATGATAAATTTGTAAGATCGCCTTATTCATCTATTCTGAATAGGCCCTGCTATTTCCCAGACCTCCAGGTTTCCATTGTCTACCCAGAATTCTGGGAAATGACTGTAGACCACTCAGTGAATTTTTTAAAAGTCTGTCTGGTCTGTCTGTTTATCTATCTATGTATCTATCTTTTATCTATGATGTATGTATCTACCCACCATTTATCTATTTTTATCATCTACCTATCATTAATCTATTATCTATATATGCACAGATATTACATGTTGTTTACATAATTACACAAACATATATAATTAAAGTATACACTGTGTGTGTCTGTCTCTCTGTGTGTCTCTCTCTATTTATATATATATATATATACATAATCAGCTATGTCTCTTCACTCACCCTGGATTCTGTCTCACAGATGGAACCACAGACACCCAAGGATTTGATGAGGGTCAGGAACCTATCCCTTGAAAACATTTTAGTTCAGAAATGCATAGACCTCACTGACTGAAGGGCCCTAAGTCCAGTTTTCTTCCAGAAGGGGAAAACAACCAACCCTCTCACAGAGCTTTCATTTTTCTCTCACAAAAATTTTATTTTTTTTATTAGTTTTTTTTTTTTTTTTTTTTCCTCCAGAGAGGCAGCAAGAGCAGGCAAAGGAAGGTGTGTAGGGGAAATAGCCTGAGATTAAACAAATCTCTTTGGCCGTGTGTCCATCTGCCCACCCATCTGTGAATAACCTGTAATTATTAATAATATGAGTGATGTCATGAGCATTTTGGCAAGAATGCCAAGCCCCAGAGACCATTCTGGAACTCGGCGGCTGAGGACAAAGCCCGGACGGTCTGCGTGTTTGAGCTGGAGCCTGGGGGTGAGTCTGGCTGGCTGGCACCCGTGCCTGCCAAGCCCTCTCAGCAGTAGCATCGAGCATATTGGGCTTTCTTGTCAACTTCCAATGAGACCAGCCTGGCAGCCTCTCAGAGGAACACCTCTTATATAAAAAATGTTGAGTACACAATCCCTCAAAAATGTCATTCAAAGGACACATGGTTCTGAGTAAGGCATTTGAAAGAACACAAGACACAGGGTCACAATGGGGGAAGACAAAGGGCAGAATGATGTTAAGGATATTGCCCGGAGGCCCAGGTTCTGCTAAACACTTAGGTATCTGAGGCTTGAGAAGATAAAACCCCAAATCTTCTCAAGAAACGCTACCCCTAAAATGTTAGACTGCTAGAATATTCCAGAATGAATTCCATGAGACCCTACACTAGGGTCTACGTTGAAGACTGGGCACCAGTATTAGCCACGCTTCAGGCTGTGGACTGGGTTGTCTCCGTATGGGACAGGAGTGTGGTATACATGTTCTGGGCAGGCACTAGTGGCCAGGCAGTGGGGTGTTGTTGGGTGTCCTCATTACCAGGCTATCCAGACACCTTCTTCCTTCTGTCTCTTCTCCTTTCCTTCTTTCTATCTCTCTTCTCTTCCCTCCACTTTCCAATTTGGATAGGTTCTGGGCTTGTGACCCTAGTCACTTCACTGCTAGGTTTTCAAATGCTACTTTATTGGGGTTCCTTTAAGCTTATGCCTCTCTTCCAACAACCCAACTGCAGGTAGAGGAAAAAGAAGGTTGTAAGAAAAGGGGACATCCCCCTCTTTAGTTATTCCTGCTGGATAGGGTTTTAGGAATTTGAGGGCAGGGGGGGAACACACTACCACTATCCATCGTCAGGAAATCCTGAAGTCCAGCAAGCCAGCAAGAGCATCAAGCAGTCCTCCTCCAGCTCCTCCAAGTTGCTTCCCCTTCTTCCTCTGGGCTATTGTATTTATATGCCTCAAAGTCCTAAGAATTCATCTGTCTGTAGCTGGCAAAGAGGCCCTCTCAGAGTCTGCATGAGGCAAATAGTTTGCTGCTGTGGACAGTCTGAATCAGTCCCATATCTTACACCTGAGAGTAAAACAAAATCATGTTTTAACGTTTAATGTTTACAAATCATAAACTAAAATGTCCACAACACTTCACATTTTGGCTTTGTTTTGTATTTCACCTCTGCACCCCTGCAGAAGCCCTGTCCTCACTTTAGCCCACTTTCTACAGTGTATCAGGTGACCCTTCTGTATCTAGCAAAAGACCAACATGTCTTTGTAGAATGGCTACCTGAACACTGACTCTTTAGCTTATATGTCTTTCTGGGACCATTTTAGTACCTAGAACCTTCCCCATTGAAGCCCTACTTCCTTCCCTTTCTGTCAATGGCTTTTTCAGATTGCTTAGCCTAGGAGGAAAATACAAGGCTTTAAAACCATGTTGGATGATGGAAAGTACTGTGACTTTCATATGTCACTGAGTAACAAAAAAGACTCCTAGAAGTTCCTTACTTAGTAAGAAAGGCATCATGGTTGGCACATCAATCAAAGTGGACAGAGTAGAACCACAGCTTCCTAATTCTATAGGGGAAAGAAGGAAAGTTGTGCTAGACATCAGGGAGGGTCATAATACAGTATTACAGGCCAAAGGCCTGACTGATACATGTTTATATTCTGTCAGTCTTGGCAGGCTATGTTTTTCTCAGCCCTCTCTCTGGCTAGCTCATGGTCATCTCATGGTTTGTCCTCATGCATGTCTCTGTATGAGGATGCCTGTCAGACTGGACCAAAAGGACTTGTTTTAACTTAAGTACTTCTTTAACAGACCCATGTCCCAATACAGCTCCATTCTGAAGAAAGAAGCTAGGGTAGTCAGAACTGTTTTGCAAAATGGTCTACACATAAACAACAAGGCCTTTCTCATGTAATGGCAGTGGAGAGCCCCCATCAGCCTTGTACTTCCACAGCCCACCATCGCAATGTCTTCTGAGATTGTAAAAAGGCTTTGCTCTTCTTGAACCACAGAGATAGGAAGCAGACACATCGCTCTGGGAAGCTATCAGTTCTAAAAATGGGGAAAGACATACAAGTAGGAGATGATGAGTTTGTCTATGCTGCTGTAATAAAATGCCAGAGGCTTAGAAATTTATAAAGGCCAGAGATTTATTGCGCAGAGTTCTGAGTCTGTGGAGATGAAGGTCAAATCAAGGTCACTGCTGTCTGTGAGAAGCTTCTACTCTATGCATTCTGATTCCAGCATGGCATATTGCTGCTCTACCCTTACAGGAATGAAGGCAGGAAAGGGCGAAAGTGTGAAAAAATCTATGTAAGGGCACTGACCCATTCATGAGGGCTCCACCCCCATGACACTGCCTGTCAGTGCCACCACACAAGGGCGTATGTTTCACCATTATTTGAGGATACAAGTTCAAGCCACTACAGACAGTTGTTCACAGAGGGAGGGTGAATGATAATATTGAGGATCCATAACTCCTTGGCTCTGTAACTCCTTGGTGATAACTACTATATTTGAAGAAGACTCAGTTTGCCTCATCTTCCTGTGTTCTCTCCCCTTGCATCCAATAGGTCAGCACTGTTTTGACAATTCTGGCTTGGTCTCACCTCCTCCTTCTGTTGTTACCAGAATCTAAGGAGTATCAGTGAAGTGGAAAATTCTGGTTTCTTTGAAGGCTGAATTTTGTCATGTGATGTTTTGCTGCAAGCTGGGCATGTGATGTTTTGCCCAGGCTGGCATGTGAGAGGGCACATGATGTTTTTCTATGACCTCTCACAGGTGAGGGGAGTGACTTTGGCCAGCTGAGAACATCCTTGGGTGGACTTTGAGGATAGGACATATAAAGATGCCCATGTACGGTGAGACATTGCTTTTTGGATTGACATTGCTGCGCTGATCTTTATGCTTTGACATTTGGCTTTGCAGAGAGAAACATTCCAGAGAGCTTCTCCAGGTAATCCAACTGAGTCCTTTGGCTTTCGCTGTTTCGTGGTGGCCTTTGGACTGGACTTCTGGTATCCTGACAACTGAGTCTGATAATCCCCTAATCATCCGTGATTAGCAAGGAGTAGATAAAAGATGGCTACAGCCCTTTTCCCTACTAATCTACCTAAGGTTGATGGATGTTGGAAGGGAAGTAAAGGTGCTCAAGAACCCTAAATTAAGTAGGTTTTGTAAAAAATCTAAGCTACACATCAGTCTCCTATTTTCCCTTTCTTTTGGCCTCCATTTAGCAGCCAGAGTGTTCTATAAAGAGATAAAACAACCTCAATCACATCCCTGCTTAGAACTTCCTTAAGGCTCCATTTTGCCTTACCACCCTCCTCTCCTGACTAACCAACCTAACCTCACTGGTCCCATCAATTCTCCTCTCTTCTTACCCTAGCCTTGCTCAGAGCCACACATACCTCAGGGCTTTTGCATTGGCTGATCTCCTGCTTCCTTCCCTCTGTCCACACCAGATATCCCCATACAGCATTTCCTGCCTTCACTGAGATATAAGTTCAAATACCAGCCTAACCCATTAGCTATCCCAACCAACCACCACAGGAAAAAAAAATTCTTGTCTGAGTCTCTCCTTCCCTATAGATCACTCTGCACAGTGCTTATTGACACCTGTCATGAGCTTACTATCTTTCCCCCCTAGATTGAGGCCCAGACCACAAACTCTGGTTGCCATGTTTCCTGTCTCAATCTCTGGGATTAGAGAAACATTTGAGGGGTGTAAGCTAAGCACACACTTGTTCAATGAAAGATGCCAGAGGCAGAGGGAAACACAAGAACTCAGAATATAAGACTTGAGTCATACAAAAATGGTCAAATAACACCCTTCCCCCCATAAAGAGGTTGGGAAGGCCCCTAGTGAAGAGATGCTGTAAAGTATCAGAGTCGTGCGGTTAGTGTGCCCCACGTTTGGAGGTGATCCTGGTTGGAGGGAAGGATGGAATGTGTACTCCCCCAATGGGACCTAGACACAATGTGATTAATGTGTAAAACTCAGCAGAAATGGAGCATTTCAACTAGAGCTTTATTACAATTCTATTGGTGACCACAAGCATTTAAACTCACCCACTGAAAAACAGAAGAAAAAGAGCCACGTCCCTGAGTGTATTAAAAGAAAAATTAGATCTTACAAGAAGCTTCTTGGTAGACATCCAGCTATAGATAAGAGAGGATTAAGGCTTGGGAAGGACAACAGATAAAGTATGCTTCATTAAGATATTAGGTAACACATCCATTGCTTTTGATAAAAATAGAAGACCTAATGAATGCATGCATGGCATTAATTAAACTTTGTAAGTAGGGTCATATAACACAGCACCAAGACATTCAAAATAGTGTAAGAAAGTCGCAATATGGATGGGTGGCCATGGACAGGGAGATGGTGACAGGGAGAGGTAGCTCTTCATTGTTAGCAAGAACCACAGCTCAGATGAGGGTGTAGGGAAGCTTGTTAATAAGAGCAAACAGACATATGGACAGCTCCTTTGCCAAAGAAGGAATTTCCATCTCCAAGAAGCATTTTCTGGAACTGGAATAGATATAAATAAAAATCATAAAACGTTCCAATTAAAAGATTACCCTTTGATCCAGACACACATGCTGGCAGTCACCAAACAAAGCCCCAAAGAAAAGCTAAATTAACTTCAAAGAGCAGAGGCTTGGGGGCAGGGGCCTGCGTTCTCCAACAGGCAGAAGAAAAGAATCAGAAAGGTGAGAGGTGAGAAACACATCTAAGAATTGCTTCTTTGAAAATACACCCACAAACAATGATGTCTGCAATACCTGGGAATCTCACAAAAATAAATAAATAAATAAAAATAAAGGCAAAGTAAATGGAAACCAAATTAGAAATGAGAGGCGGGGCCAAATGAGAGGAGTTTCCTGCTTTTCTCTGCCTTCCCGGGTTTGGACGTGCCATGCTCTTTTGGGGATGGCACATCCTGCTCTGTGCAGAGTGGTCCCTGTGTGTGGCAGGATATCATGGGCTGGGGTGCTCTTGGTGGGAGGATTCACTACTTCTCAAATGAGAAAAATGTGTGTGGTGGCTCAGACTTTGACTGTTGCACTGTTCAGCTCTGAGAATGTGATTTTCAAGTTTGCCTAGAAGCACCTTCTCATCTCCCAGTGCAGGACAGTCTTGGTGGTCTTCCTTTGGGAGGTGCTCTGCCACCTTAGCATCCCATGAAGCCTTTAGATATCATTTATCTTGTGTTCAAGACAATTTGGGCTGATAATGGAAGACGTAAAACTGCATCTATGTACTGAAAATGAGAAAAGAAAAATAAAATAAGAATGTTTATATAAAATAGGAGCATTTCACTAACAGAGCCAAAGCAACGATATTTTCAAGTGACAGAATCCGTTAAAAAGCTTATGTACAGCACTGGCTAAGTAAGCTGTCAAAACTGGGGTGTCCTGTCTGCACAGCCCCCAACATACACACCATTCCCAAATGAGTGAGACACTTCACAGAGTCCATGGGCTCCTCCCATGTAGGATGCACTGAGCCTTTCAAAACTACTGGCATAGATATGGGTGGATTAACCCTGGGTAAGTATAACAGTACTCTTAAGTGGGGAGTTTCGGGGACAGTTCTGAGCTGTCCTGATAGGTGACAGGTGACAGATTCAGAATCACATAGGTTACCTGAGTGCAGACTCTGGCCCCAGTAGGACATTCAGTAGGTCTCTAATGGTGCAGGAATCCTTTAGATGCATGCCTGAGAGAGCCACACCATTCACCCTTGTCCCTTGTAATATGAGGTGAATCAAGACAGAGCCAAGCCAAGGGAACCCCATCACAATCCTACTGAGTACATATATATGCTTGGCTTTGCCTTGGTCAGCTTATGTAGGCAAAAGAGGCCTTTTCTGCTCATAGCACAAGGGCATGTGTTGTGTGCATACACATGCGATTGTGTACATGCATTAAGTATGTCAAGCAACTGGGCCGCT
The DNA here is from genome assembly GCF_030254825.1 of Meriones unguiculatus. Taxonomy (NCBI): domain Eukaryota; kingdom Metazoa; phylum Chordata; class Mammalia; order Rodentia; family Muridae; genus Meriones; species Meriones unguiculatus. The sequence goes on from NC_083349.1 coordinate 13,428,983, forward strand.
ATCACGGGGAGATGCAGGCTCCCAGCCCTCCTCTTGGGTCGCATGGGTTTGGCTTCAGTGTCAGCCTCTAAGCCCATAGGCTGAACTCCAGTCCCTGCAAGGGAAGGTGGCTCCTGGCCACCCAGGGCTCTTGTTGCTAGGAAACAGCTCTCTTTGATTGTGTATGTAGAGCATGCCTGTGTTTGTCTTTGGCTCTCAGAAGGACAAAATTCACCATGTGGCGATGGAGAAATAATATTGAAAAGTGTGTTAAAAATGAAAGAGGTGCCAAATGGCTCTCTGGATTGCAGATGCTCCCCTCGATGCAGAGAGCCTGCCACTTGCAAAAAGAGGGCCATTCCAGGGCTTACCGAACATCACCCAGCCATGGGCCTCAGGTTGCATTCCTGGGGGCCCTTCTGCTTTGCGGGTGCCCTGGCCTACCTTTCCATCTTTGTGCGCCTGAAGCATGTAGCCAAGTGGGTGATCTTGCAATGTGAGGTCAGGGGCTACCATCCTGCTCTCTCTCCCTCCTCTCTTCCTCTTTAATTAACCCAGGGGCATAAGAAGATGGGCGGATAACGGGGAACTGTGAGTCTGTGGCTGCTGCCCATCCCACCCACTAGAGTTGGGAAGTGCTGGACAGTGGCAGTCACTTTTGAAGCAGATCTAAGTATCTCTTGCCTACCTGTGATCTCATGAGACTAAAGCTGGGGAGATCAGTAAGGGTAACCTCGGAGGGAGGGGCAAGAGAAAAGCTAGGATTTCTGTGCTGCAGGAAGAAAAGTGTGCTCTTGTGCCCACTGCCTCACATCCTGCTGCCTTGTCAGCACCAACCCTGGCTGCTCAAACCTCAGGCCATCCACACGTGTCAAGGCTTCCTGATCCTTGTACCCCGGCATCTGTCAGGCCTCAGCTCCAGTTGGCTCTTGACTTTAAACTCTCCACCTTGGTCCTTTGTTACTACTTGACAAGTCACTTGGCTGACCTCCTCCTGGGCTCCAAATTCATCAGGCCAACAGGTGCAAGTGTGGTCACATCATGCTTACCTCTTTGTGGCTGCTGTTTCCAGGGTCTTAGCATGTGCTTGGCAGTTCCTCTGTGGCCTAGGAGGAAGCAAAGCCAGAGGGCCTGCAGAACCTTTGAAAAGATTTGTTTCTGTCATTTTTTCATCTATGTGTATGTGTGTGTCTCTGTTTATGTATGCTACATGTGTGTGGGTACCACAGGACGGCGGAGGGGGACGTTGTATCCCCTGGAGCTGGAGTTACAGACCATTGTGAACCACCCAACATGGGCACTGGGAATTGAAATCTGGTCTTCTGTAAGAGCAGCAAGTGCTTGAAGCTGCTGAGCCATTTCTCTAACTTTATTTAGAACCTTTTAATAGTATACAAATGTGGATATCTTTTTAAAAATAAAGTAAACCACCAATCACAGGTCTCAAACAGTAAACATTTAGAAAAGGCTATAAAAAAAACCCAACAAAAACCTAGAATTCAGGAAAAAAACAAAACAAAACAAAAAAAAACACACTGTTGTTAAACAGCCTGGTGTATTTACATGACTTTCCCCCAAATTTTTGTTTGGATGCTTGCTGACTACGTCTTCACATCACAAGGATATCATTTTAGAATTAATTAGACTAAGTACGATAGTATTCCAGGTTTTAAAGAATTATTTTTGGTGTTAAAAAATTGAATTTAATGTTGATGCTCGGAGTCGCAGTTTTTAGCATCATCATTGGCAATACAGTGCTGATCTTTCTTTATGATTCTTTGGCTGCAGAGAATCCTCAGGTGAAGCTTGAGTGGGTACAAGCCAGAGGGATGTGTGTAGACTCTGCCAGCAGACTCCTCTTGTCTAGCTCCTTGCACGGGTCCAAGCTTGCCACAGCCTCCTTTGGCAGGCAGAGGCATGCTTGGTGAGGGCCGCCCACTACTGAACACTGGGAAGTTCCCTTCTGCACCACGATTACAGAAACACCTGTGCTAAATGCTTTTGTGAGGGTTGGGTTGGTTCTGTGAATTTGCAGGGTGCCCTGCAGCCTCTTGAATTTCTCATTTCTCCACAGTCAACAGCTGCAGGTGTGCACAGTGGGAGCTGCTGAGGTCTGAGGAGAGGGCCTGTGATGACAGACCTGAAAGCAGGATGACGCACTTGTCCTCCCCAGAGGCTGCACCGCACATTATCACTGTGTTTTCAGAGAGCGCAGAGGAGAGCTGTTGCTCCAGACCCGCCTGGTGGCTCACAGCAACCCTGGGAGAGAACAGAAGGCAGAGATAAGTGCTTCCAGAACGACAGACAACCACAGGGGGCAGGCTGCCACTGGCTGGCTGTGGTATTTCCCAGTAGGAAATGTAGACAGACAGTGCAGGAGAAGAGATGGGTGAGACAGCATAGTCTGGCCTGTGGACATCATGACTGCTGTTTTAAAGTTGTTGTTGTGGTTTTTTAATGGTTGTGACCATTATTAAATGTTCAGAATATCTGTCTATTAAGTGGACTTTCTGGCTTCTTTTGGACAATGATAGACTGTCCTCTAGGGTTCACAGTCCCTGTCTACTGCTCCAATACTAGCCACTCCTCTTGAAGGCTATGCCTTGGCAATCCCACGCTACCAGGCTTTGTAGGGCCTCTGTAGAGAAGCGAGCTGGTAGCAGGAGGGGAATACTGTCCTATGAAACCACTGAGATGATTTGAATGATATGACCCTCATAGGCTCTTAAATGTGAATGTTTGGTCCCCTGTTGGTAGAACTGTTTGGGAAGGATTAGGAGGTATGGTTTTATGAAGGAGTGTTGTCACTGGGGGTGGGCTTTAAGGTTTCAAAAGCTCACACAATTTCCAATCTATTTCCTCTCCCCCACTCTGTGCTTGTGTGCAGATAAGATATAAGCTATCACGATGGTCACAGACTCTAACCCTCTGAAACTATAGGCAAGCCCCCAATAAACTCTTTTATTATAAGCTCTCTCAGTCATGGTATCTCCTCACAGCAATAGAAAAGTAACTAAGACACCATCCATTTATATTAGGGCAGCATGAATGACATGCATATATGTTTCTTTCTACACAGCAGACATAATAACCAGCTTGAGGAAGGATAGATAACACAGACGCTGCACTTGAATCATTGAGATTCTGTACATAAAGTGTTTCTGGATATTTTGTGATTTAGAAACACAACACTGGAAAGTTCCTGCAGGCAGCACCCAGGAGTGAGGCCCAGGTGCTTCTAGGTTTGGAATCAGTTGGTAGTCAGATGTCAGAGATGCCAATGTGGTGCTGCCCTCATGATCAGACCTTAAAACCAAAAGATCTGTGTCCCAGCTGTGGAAAACAGCTAGACTAGACCTGTCCTGGGGCTGGCTTTACCAAGCTCTGCCTCATGTGGCTTTTGAGCTGGAGTAATGGGTGCTGAGAAGTGTCTTCCTCTGCCGGTGTGTCTTTAGATTTCTTCCTGAGTGTTCATGAACTTCACACAGCACCTTCTCAGCATAGGCCTTCAAGAATAAACATGAGTCCAGACCTGACCACTCTCGTGTGGGAGTTTCCTGGGAGGCTGCAAAACTGGAGCAATCAGCTGATCTTCAATATTCATTCATGTAAGGATTTGGACTTTGTGTCTCCCTAGACAGCACAGGCTGAAAGGGATCTTGAAAGATGGGGACCATAATGGCAGAAGGTGTGAAGAAATGTTTCTAGGTGAAGGTGCATTAGAAGAGGTGGAACAGAGATCCTCATTCCAGGCACAGGGCAACAAGAACAATTTGGATACTCAAGGGTTGCCACACCGGATCAGAAGAAACTGATGGATTTAGAATTGGACCAATATGTGGAATGCAGAGGCCAGTGGGAGGAAGTTGGCCTGGGAAGGGCTGCAAAGGGAGCTGCCACAGATGAAGGAAGAGGCATCAGACACGTGTCTCTTCTTGCACCTTCCTCTCTCAGGAAAATATCTTCCTTAGTACTTCATGTGATACATGCACTGCAGGAAACCCGCTAAGAGTACCACTAAGCCTCTGGCCTCCTGCTTCTGTTTCTCCTCCTACCACTCTTGGCCCAGCCCAGATCTCCCTGTAGCTGCCTCTGAGGGTCTAGGCATGGCTGGCCAATCATGGTGATTAGTCTCAAGCTAACCTCAGGAAAATCATTCAGCGAAGACAGCCACAGAGGTCAATGTGCCTGCCTTTCCCAATCTTACAGAGAACCATTCCAGTCATTTTTCCCTTGGTCTTTTCAGAGCTTTCCTACTCACTCCACCCCCACACTGCTATCTGCCCATCATGGACTCTGGGTAACATTTCCCTGGGCAGACAATCAGAAGGGAGCTTACCCTCCTCCCCTCCATCTCTACTTACATCTATATCTTTAGATCCACTGAACAACACAGGTCCTACCCAAAGCTAATTTTGTCCCCATCTCCCCTTCTTAGTATTATTTTTAGGAATGCTTCTGTCTCTGACCTCATCAGTTTCCCTTGCTCTCTCCTTTGGGATTATGGCCACCTGCATGTAACAACACCTACATGGGGTGTCTTGTGTCAAGGAGATGCTTCCCTGCAACTCCATTGCTCTTCAGCACTGCTACAGTCCTTATCTAGGCCAACTGAGGTCCACACTGGTTGAGGGCTTGCTCCTGGATCAACCATCTGCAAACACAGGAATCTAATACAATGATGAAAAGCAAACAGGGCATTTGGTCACAGGCATTTCATTGCCACAAAGTACATAGGTGGATAATCTTACTCTTTAAATCTGATTGGGTCTTGGCATATTGCCTGATCAGTTTTGAGTTCTCTTGAGTAAATTCTTAATGTCTCTGGAAGAAAGGAACAGGGGTTTGCCATTCAGGTCAAAGCACATGAGTTGGGAAGCCATCACTGTGTGACCCACCTGGCCCCAGGTAGTCTAACTTCTCAAAGTGCCCCAAATTCCGCAGAAACCAGAGAGCCTCCTTGAGCCGTTTTTATAAACTCTGTTTTGAGTAAAAGACAGAAATCCATCAAACAGCACACAGATTAACTTATCACCCAGTTAAATGGGCTGTCAGTGTGGGGCGGCTGAGCCTGGCCCACTGAATTCAAATGCATGTAAATTTCCCTTGTGGCAAGAGAGAGGATGGCAGAGCTGTCAGCCAGTGACATGTGGAAATACATTAACGGTGTTTAAAATATATTTGAAGGGGCTGGCTCATATTTTGATAACACACTCGCCGACAAATGATTTGTGGGAGATAGAAAGCCTGACCTCATCTCTATTCCAGAGGAGTCTTTGTAACGAGTCCCTCCCAGGATGTTGGGGGTTTCAGAGAAGTTGACAATTAACAATGCCTGTCTAAACCACCAAGGTCCCCTGTGCTGCTGATGTATGCAGCGAGCTTTTTCCAGCCCTACCTGTCGGCGTCACTCCAGCTCACCAAAAGAAGGGATTACCAGTTTCAAAAGAGCCAGTTACAGTGTGGGGTGCACCTGTGCTACTCCCCACAGCCCCAACAAAGGCAGATCTTCTCAGTTCTCGGTGAGAAGCCAGAGAGTGGGGATCCTCGGCTGAGTACAATTATCCTCAGGTGAGGACAGGACTGCGCACGGTCCTGTCAGAAATAAGGATCGTGTAGGAAAAGCAAAGATGGCTACCGTGACGCTTTAAAGAAAAATTTCAGTTTTTATAGTTTTTGATCTCAACTAATTCTTGTCCTCTTCTTTCATAAGCTAGGATCTACCTCTCCCCAGATTTTATACCTTGTTGGTTTAGAACACAGAGCCTTGTCTAATGAATAAGCTGTGACTTTCCATCTCAGAGTTCTGAAACAAGCTAGCTCCAGCTGTCAGAGAAGAGAAAAAAGGGATCTACCTCTTCCTATGTATCTGTAATCCTGATGAAGTTGAAACTTTGCCTTTTACTGCAAATGGACTGCAAAGAGTGATTTTTTAGAGTCCTATACCTGACCACCAAGATGTGTGATCATTGAATGGTAAACGTAGCTCTCTAACGGCCACCTCCCCAGTATCAATGGCAAGGGGATTAGTCAAAATTCTCTAGAGAAGCAAAACTTATAGGATGGATTTCTAAATGTATAGAAAGGTTTTTATTAGAATGGCTTACAGGCTGTGGTCCAGCTAGTCCAACAATGTCTGTCGACCAGTGGAAAATCCAAGAATTTAGTAGTTGTTCAGTCCATTATGCTGGATGTCTTAGCTGGTCTTCTATATATGCTGGAATCCTGAAGAAGTAAATTTGAATGCCCAATGAGGAATTGGACTTGTTAGAGAGACCAAGAAGACCAAGCAGACAAAGAGAGAGCAATCTATTTTTCTATGTCCTTTAGTAGGCTTCCAGCAGAAGATGTGTCTTAGATTAAATGTGTATCTTCCACCTCAAAGATTCAGATTAGAAGTGGGTCTTCTGCAAAGCAAAAGACACTGTCAGTAGAACAAAATGACAGCAGAATGAATGGGAAAAGATCTTCATCAATCCTTTATCAGGCAGAGGGCTAATATCCAAAATATATAAAGAACTCAAAAAATTAAACTCCAGCAAACCAAAAAAATCCACCTAAAAATGGGTTACAGAACTAAACTGAGAATTCTCAACAGAGGAATAGCGAATGGCAAAGAAACATTTAAAGAAATGTTCAACTTCCTTAGTCATCAGGGAAATTCAAATCAAAACAACTCTGAGATTCCATCTTAAACCCATCAGAATGACTAAGATAAAAAATTCAAGTGATGATGAGGATGTGGAGAAAGGGGAACACTCTTCCATTGCTGGTGGGAGTACAAACTTGTACAACCTCTTTGGAAATCAATCTGGTGCTTTCCCAGACAATTAGGAATAGTTCTACCTCAAGACCCAGCTGTACCACTCCTGGGCATATACCCAAAAGATGTTCCACCATACAACAAGGACATTTGCTCAACTATGTTCATAGCAGCTTTAGTCATAATAGCCACGATCTGGAAACAACTTAGATGTCCCTCATCTGAAGAATTGATACAGAAATTATGGTATATTTACATAATGGAATACTACTCAGCTCTTAAAAACAAGGAAATCATGAAATTTACAGGCAAATGATAGAACTAGAAAAGATCATCCTGAGTGAGATAACCTAGAACCAGAAAGACATGCATGTTATATACTCACTTTAAAGCAGATATTAGCCATATAATACAGGATAACCATACTACAATACATAGACCTAAGGAAGCTAAAGAACAAGGAGGACCCTAGGGAGGATGCTTAGTTCTCATTCAGAAGGGCAAATAAAATAGACAGTGGAAGTGGCTGAAGAGAGGTAATGGGGGGGGGAAGATGGGGAAGGGCTACCATAGATGTCCTCTGAGAGTCTTACCCAGCAGGGGATCAAAGCCAATGTTAGGACTCATAGCCAAACTTTGTGAAGAGTCCTATGAAAGAATGGGAGGATAGAAGAACCTGGAGAGGGACAGGAGCTCCATAAGAAGACCAACCAACAAAGCCAACAAATCTGGGACCAGGAGAGCCTGCAGAAATGGATGCTCCAAGAAAGGACCATGCAGAGAGAAGACATAGTACCCCTGTTTAAATGTAGCTGATAGGCATCTCAGTCTCCATGTGGGTTCCCTAGTAAGAGGAGCAGGGGCTATCTCTGAGATGGACTCTGTTGCTCATTCTTTGATCGCTTCCCCTGATGGTTGGGCCTTGCTAGACCACAGAGGACGAGGATGCAGGTAGTCCTAATGAAACTTTGATAGGCTGGGGTCAGATGGTAGGAGAGGAGGGCTACCCCTTTCTGAGGAATAGGGAAGGGAGCTGGGGGAGGATAGGGAGAAAGGGTAGACTAAGAGGTGATGAGGGAGGGGGCTACCATCATGATATAAGGTGATAAATTATAAAAAGTAAATTTAACTAAAAAGTGGGTATTCCCACTTTAAATGATTTAGTTAAGGAAAAAAAAATCCCTCATAGGTGTGCACCACCCCATTTGAGTTTTAGTTAATTCTAGAGGTAATCAAGTTGACAACCAAGAATAGCCATAACAAGTGATTTGTGTCATACCCAGAGTCCCTTCATGTTCTCCTAGCCACATTGAGTCCAGGAGTCCTTATTTCACACCAATCTCTAACTCTCTTTTTGAGTATCACCAAAGTTTATTTAGAAAAAAGCATGAGAATGTACATAATCCAATTCTACATCACAATCAAACAGGCCCTTTAAGGAGTGATGTGGATGCCTCTTCTGAACAGATAGCGTTTAGACTGTTCCAAGGCTTCTAACATGATGCTGCTGTCTCCTAATATGACCACCATTCTGATGTTATTCTGTTGCTCACTAGTTGCCATCTAGTGATGAGTGTTGCACACACTCATCAATCACAAGATTCATAAAGGGATCAAAGCCCTGCAGCATTCCATGTACATGTCTGCCACCATTTAACTTTAATGATAACTTCTTGTCCATAAATTTCTTCAGCTCAGGAGGGAGGGCCTTACTCATGATGACTCCTCAGTGGGCTCTGCACCAAACTCTAACTCTTAAGGTCTCCACCATAACTAGCTGCCTTCAAAACCAGGCTCCTTTGGACACCCTTACCCAAAAAGAAAGAGCTGTGCTATGGCTAGGCTCTTATCATGTGGCTTTTTCTGGGGAGACATGAACAAACTTCTGTATATCCCAGAATGGCATGGGAGGCAGAGCAGTTGGAGCTTAATTGGTGAATGGGTCAGAGTTCCCTAGAGAAAGAGAGGGGGCAGGTTTGGTTGGATGGGTGTTTTGAAAGAGGGATAAATAGGGATTGATGGAAGAGCCCTAGGTTCCTCTTTTGACAATATACTTGGTGGTTATATTTGGATGATTCAGGTCAGCAAGCTGGGAGGAACACAAAGATATACCCAGAAGGGGTTATTGACTTATCTGAGGTTCAAAAGAAATCAGGCAGGCTCCTTATCTAGTATCCTCTTCATGTGGATGGGAATGGAAAATGTAGGGCTGGAGTTAAGAAAAGGCCCAATAGGTGTATACAATTAACTGCTTCTCCAACTGTATACAGACCATATTATTATATTTTTGTTACTCTCATCCTTCCCTCAACTACTAAAGTATCTCCATGTCATGCTGCCTCAAAGTTTAGTGTCTTGTCATCTAGATCAGATCTAGATGTGGTTGAGTTGCTGCATCTTTGTGACTGCTAAGAATTGAAAGGAATGTGAAGAGTCAGTCCACAGCACCACACATGGGAATTGAAAGCAGGGGGCCACCATAGAAAAGTCATGCAGGTTGGAGTTGGGGTGAGAGGAAGCTGTTGTGTGATTTTTTTTTCATGGATAGTTAGAAACAAATGTCTATACACCCTAGTTAGGCACCAACCAAAGAAACAGTATCCTTGCTCAGCTTGGTGATCTAATAGGAATGCTTACAGGGGTTTGGGTGAAGGGCCATTTACAGGCGTGTGGGTGAGCCTGGGTGACTCAAAGGCAGCCACATAGCTGAAAGGACCACCTCAACATGGGTGACTACTAAGAAAGCCACATTGCTATAGCTCTCTGCTCAACTTTCAAGCGGTGCCATTGAAAAGTCTTCTTTCTCTAGCAACTATTACTGCTTCTGTAACTTTGGGGAGGGGTATGGCATCCCTTATAAGTTTCCTGTTTCCTGAGCCTTCCCAACTGGGGGGTGGGGTGGGGTGGATTTCTCACTTTTGTGAAGAGAGGATACAAGAGAAGCCTTGGCATGACCAGTCAACTCAACCCCAGGTAGGAAACTCCTTGCAAATTCTTAGGTTAGGGAACTATCATGTTCCCTGAGATTGACTTCTTCTGTTTGTGTGAAGCACACAGGTCTGGCTTCTGCCTTCCTTTGTGAAATGGTGGGTTGATCTTGGTAGTCTTCAAGCCAACTTAACTTCTACACTTGGCAGTCCCAGTGGTTTTCATGTGGATTCTTTCATCCCTGTCAGTCCAGGTGAGCTATGCTTCTACTAGTGTAATTCTCTTTAAAAACTCCTTCGGTTTCCTGTCAGCCTTCCTGGAGTTTATTCCACCAAGCGGTGGACATGCTGTCTTCTAGTCAGGTGCTACATGGGCCAGTTTATCTGCTAGTGTGCTGTGAGGTGCTGTCCTTAAGAGATGTGGACACTCCGCCTTCTGTGGAAAAAAAAAAGGGGGGGGGGAGAGATAAGGCATTTACACCCACTCTGTGAAGGTCTGAGCAGAGCATCTTACAGATACATTTTTGACTTCTTTGTCTTGCTTTACTATCCTAGGCCTTTCTTAGGTTTGACAGGTTTGGAGGCCATTTCTTATTTGGAAAACCTTTTGTCAGCTGTGAAGACTGTTACTAGTTCTCTATAAATTCCCACTTTCTTGACCATTTCGTCTGGCTTTCCCTGTTTTATAATAGCTGCCCCCAAATGCCAGGTGGGACTTGAATCATCCACAGGACAGATGTTGATAGGTACCACTGAGCTTTCACATCAGGCGTGTTTCTGCCCTCAGTGAAACTGAAGCTTTCAAGCAAAACATGATAGAATGACACCACAGGTGTACGATTGATTTCTGCTATGGCCGTCTAAGAGGCCTAACTACCGACAGAAAAATAGTGACAGAGAAGATCCCAGGTTCTGGCTTGGAGCCCCAGCAGGAAGCATCCGAGAAAGCAACAAGAACTCAGTGGGTGACTCAGTGGCAGACTCCACAGAGCTAGAGAGGAAACTGGGGAACTGGAACACAGTTCTCCCCTACTAGTCATCAGGCTAATGCCGAGAGCCCCTCTCCTGTGTTTAGAATAGTGTAAGGGTGGTGTGAGAAATGTGTGTGACACAATGTAAAGGTGTAAGCAGTAATTTATACTGAGATGTTTTTCAGAGAGCTGGATGGAGTTAACATAGGATCCCATTAAAAGACATACTACGTGATGTTCTTCAAGAATAGTAAGAATGGTCACATGAAGCAGCTTAGAGATGCAGGAAAACAGAAGCAAAGGAATCCAAGGTGGGCATGGGGAGAAAACCCAGTAATAATATGCACAGTGCTGTGCTACATATGAGACCTACGGGAGACTGTAATTCTACTCTATTTCATCATAGAATTGTGGACTGTTTCTTGTATGAGCATTTTCAATAGAGCAAGCTATTGAAAAATCACCACTGGAGCTCCACTTCACAAAAGAGTGAGTGAGGAAGTCAAATATTACGGTCTTGTCGAGAGTGGTTGTCACATTCCAGTCATGCAAGTGAATATGGACACTGCTGGAAAATGAACAGTGAGATGTGAAACTGACCGACTGAATGCCAGAATGAAAAAGATAAAAAGAAACCAAACCAAAAGAAAGAGAAAGGGAGGGAGAGAGACACGAACACATTAGTGGGGACAAATGATAGACTGAGGTGCTAGAGGCTGCAGCTGGATTAAAATACCTGTCACCAAACTGGATGAGACATAGGCCACAGCAAACTGTTAGCAGAAAATGGGTTTATGTGCAAACAGGAGGAAAGCTGGACAGGAAGTACCAAAATATCCCATGAGAACACCATGCAAAGAACACTTGTGTAGTTAGGTTAGTGCCAAAGAATGGAGATGGCAGGGTATCTCCATCTTTACTGTCAAAAGTAAAGTAGTAGAAAGTGACAGAAAATTCACACACTAGAGATACAGAAAAATTTTAAATTATCTATTAGGCAACAGGTCCAAAATGTAAGATACAGAAGAAATGGTCAAATCTATAAAATGTGGAAAAGTTAATGCAAGTTCATCCCTCTTTGTCTTCCTCCCTTATTCTTTCCTCCCTCCTTTTCTCTCTAGTAACTAGATAAACAATAAAATGAATTTTAAATTTCAGAATTATTTAAATTTCAGAATAATATGTTTTAAAAGTTTGACCTAATGGCCTACATCAAAATCCACAACTCTCTCATCTATATCTGTATCTATATCTGACCATTCAGTGGCCTTGTATGTGTGTATTAGTTCTCCAAACATCTGCCTAACACTTACTTCTTGCAAGTGAAGAAGAAACACTTGAAATTTATTATATGTGGTAATAAGGTAAATCTCAGTTAATTCTGACTGATTAAATTCATATTGAAAACATTCTGAGACAGGAAAACCTTTGAAGGCTGGCACATCAGCAGTATACTTGTAAGTAGATAATAAGTCAGAGCAGAATGTCACAGTGGAAATAAGAAAATGGTTCAAGCTAAGTGACAATAATAATCTACAACCAAGACATGTGGGATACATCTAAAGCCACAATGAGAGGGGGGGATCCATAGCTTAATGGTCCATTAGAGACAAGGGGAGCTTTACATTATCCATCTACACTGGTAAACAAATTCTTAAGACACCAGTGAATGCAATAAGAAATCCATAAGAAATGGAAGGAGGTACCCAATGAAGATGAAGGCAGAAACTGAGTACAGGAAATAGCAATGTAGTAGAGGAGAAGAACAAGGAAGGCCTCAACTGGTTCTTTATCTTGTAACAATAATAAAGAAGAGGTGGTGAAGCTGAGAGAGTTGGGCTAGGGAGGTATGGAGAGGGGAGTGTGGGGTAGAAATGATGTAAGCACAGTGCCCGTATATGAAATTCTTATTAAATTCTAATGATATAAATTCTAATAAAATCAATGTTAAAATGGTAGAACTCGTGATTCTTCAGTAAGACAGATCAAGAGAGCTACAGAACACAACCTGCCACTATCAGTGAAGAAATTTGATCTTTGTCTCTTTAAACACAGGGTAGATCATAAACCCTAATGTCAAAACCAAAGCTTTAAGAGTTCTGGAAGATTCCTGCGGGAGGGACAATCTTTGGAACTTCGAGTTCGGGAAAAGAATCCTTGGATATACATTTCATAACAAAGATAATTGGTGAACTGGTGAATTAAATTTAACCAACCTTAAGAACAAAACAAAGTGAAAAGTGAGACATAGACAGAGAAAAGCACTGGAGAGACCCCCACCTTACATAGAAAAAAACATTTACCCAGAATTCAGTTGTTCCTACACTCACAACAGGATGGTGTTCAGGTAGACCCATCATACTTTGAAAACACAAGTTGAATATTTGTAAGAATACCCAACTTACTCTATACACAGAACATTTATGTGTGACCGCCAAATGTGCAAATCAGCAACAAGTCAGTTACCAGGGGAACAGATAAAGAAACTGTGATATACCTATGCCACAAAATACTGCTCAGTAACAAAAAGAGAATATTACTGATGGAGACAACATCATGGAGAAACACAACAGGTATGCAGATTAAAAACAGACTTTTGAAGAATGTCTACTGCATACAATTTTAGAAATTGCATAATGATGGAAGGTGGGTTGGTTACTGGTGGGCAGGGGCAGTTTGGAGAGAGGAAGGCAGAGAGGTTTGGGGAAACTACTCAGAAAGAATGGATACTTTCTTTTATGTATTTATTTACTACCTTGATGGTGGTGATGGTTTTACGGGTATGTGTATGTGTGATATTATTGATTAGCATGTTAAGAATGCTCACTTATATGTCAACCACATTTCAACAAGGCCATTTAAAAAGGTTTAAGGAAAAAAAATCAAATACAAGGAAAGGCGCTATGAGCCATGGAACTGTGAGGTCTGGAGACTACTGAGATGGAAAAGATGAGACAGAACTAAGAAAAACAAGATTGTTTCTCAGAGAGAGAGAACATTTGAAAACAAATGGAATGATTTTCCCAAAAACATGTTAACATCACCTAGTTAAATAGAACAGCCCAACAAACCCATAACTGTTAAGCCATTTGAATTTCTCCTTTACATCACATCCACAGAAACTCTGGATGACCTCATGGGCAAGCCGAGCATATATTTGGCCGGAGAGCTCCACATGCACTGACAAGCAAACTTGTGAAAACCTAAGTTGGCCTTAGGGAGTTAAGACTGCCTTGAGTTATGTTGTTAATTTGCATCTTGATTTTGACATGGCCACTCTTTTATTGGGTTGTGGGTGAACTTTTACACCCAGCTGTTTGGGACATTAGTCTCCTATTCTACTTCTTTTTAAAAACTCAATATTTTAAAGGTTGGTTTGCATATATGACACGTGCCCACTTGGAAGCTGGACAGGATGTTTTGTCTTTTGGCAAATGGGCACACCTTTGTCAACACTTCCCTAAATGAGTTTACAGATCAGAGAATAGCTCCGTAGCCCTGGATTCCTCCCCATTCCTGTGTACTCTGCTTCTCACCCACCTCCCTTTTAGTTCTAGGCACCTGTTAATCTGCTTTTTTTTTTAAATTGCTGTAGATAAGATTAGTTTTGATAATTTCTTATTCAGGCCATGCTTGCTCACACAGGACTAAGACATCGGGGGTTTAGCTACAACAATGTTATCTAACATCTACTCCCCAGACACACAGGTCCAGTTCCAGTTATGCCAGTGTGCTGTGAGTCTTGTTGGCCCATACTTCCCTAAACAACAACAAATGCTTCTCTGATCAATGACCAATGCCTCACTGTTCTCAAAGGCAATTTGCAGTGGGCCACAGTGCATCTGTTCTGACACCAAAGGAAAGAACAGGGGCACCTCCTTGCCTCTTGATAATAAACCTTCACCACATTGGTTTAGGAATATAGATAATCCAAAGAGAAAAGTGTCCAAAATCAGTTTAGACAAGAAATAAAAAAAAAAAAAAAAAACAAAAAAAAAAACAAAAAAAAAAAAACACACAAACAAACAAAAAACCCAATAGGAAGTAGAATTTTCCTGGACCAACTGGGTCACTTGGAAGAGGTTCCCTAGCCTGGTCCTGCTTCCTGTCTACTCCTTGGCTCCTGGTCAGTTGAGACCCAGACATATACCCTCACTGCCAGTCCGCCATACCTTAAAAAAACTTCCTTTGCACTCTCAAACTATGACAAAGTAAATATTTCCTCATTTAGGTTGATTGCATCAGGTATTTTCCCCCGAAATGACTAGAGAAGTGATGAATGCAAAGATCTTTTTTAGTAACCAGGTGGAAGCAACCATGGCCACAATGCTCCCCAGGATGTTCAGGTCAATGTGGACAGCCTCAGCTGCTCATGGTTTGGAACAGACTGTGTCAAGACCAGACTGAAGTTTCTGCAAAGACCCATCCCGCTGCACAGATACCCTTCCCCCCATAGGTTTGCTTTTTGTTAGAGAAGCCACTTCAGGTGACTTACACAGAGGAGCAAACAGGACAGATTCTAGCTCAAGACCAGTGAACCAGAGAGACAGGCCACAGTAAAGCCTTGTTCTTAGCATGGAGTCCAAGGAGGTCTTGGGATATTGGGAGAAATACTCTCAGCAGGAACATGTTAAATTATTTGGGCATGATGTATGGTGGGCAGTGGTAGATTGGGTGATAAAGGACTCTTTTTTTTTTTTTTCAATGCAGTTTATTCAGGAACCTTGAACAATCATCTGACCCTGGGGAAAGCCAGCCCACAGCTTAAATAGCCTCTGGGTAGCCAACCCCAGCGTGCCATGTGGGCAATGCAGATAGGTCCACATACATGGAAGCAAGCCAGATCCTCAGCCTTAGCCAAATGTGGAATTGTTCGTGACAGAGAGCACTCACCATCGGGAGTTCAAAAGGGAACTCTTTTATTAGAGTTGCCTTGATCATGGAAGGCGGAAACCAGCTCCATCTTTAAGGCATAGCATTCCGCAGCTCTCTACAGTTCCCCCTTTTTGTTTTAGACACATCAGGCAAGAGTAGAGGTCTGATCTCTGATATTAGAAATAAATTGGGACTTTGTACTGATGTTCATTTAGGTGTCATCCACCCAAAGAGCATCAGACCTGACCGCTACCTTTTTCTCAGAGGCGGGACCTGGGGCATCAACCCGCATGCAATCAGACATGCTCTTCTCTGGGTCCAAAGCGGCTGACCCTGAGTGCAGTGCTTAGCCTCACATCCTGAGCATAACATTTTAGCTTTTTATGGTAGCCAACCATGCTTGGGGAGAATGTCCTGCTTCAATGGCTGTAAAGGCCTGAATGGTCATGGCTGCATTACGCTGTTGTGAGACTCTAATCTTGCATATATACCACAGGCAAACCAAGGAGACTAACACCAGAAGGCCTGCTAATGCTCCCATGCCCGCCCATTCCTTCAGATGATTCATGGCTACAGCAATCCATGATGATAATCCTGTGGCTAGTCCTGCGTCCACTCTGGTAGATTTTACTGTGACAATGGCCACTCTCAGCTGCTCCATCGTAGTATTGAATTCTCCAGTCCAATTACCTAAAATATAGCTCGACAATTGTTTAGACAGATTTGCAGCACAGGAAAAATTCTCATGTTATATGCTAGTGACTCAAAGTCCAGCATATTTTCATTGACAGCCAAGTTGAGTGATTTGCCATAGGGTATCAATTTGCTCCTGCACAAGGTCAATCCTCTGATTGAACACCATCAAGCTTCCTTTTAGTTGAGCATTAATTCCTTTTTGTACAACTAAGGCATGAGCTACATTGGCTAAATGATTATTCAGGGTCTGAGCAGTCTGCCCAGTATGACTCATGGCTAATGCCGTGGTGGTAGCTCCAACAGCCGCCAATGAGATGGCAGTAACAATGGTGGCTGTAGTTCCAAGATCCCTTTTCTGTCTGAAGAGAGTCATAGCGTGAGGGGCATCAACAGGCACAGGCACCCAGCGAGGCATGCGAGTAACCAGGGCATACCTAAATTTACTAGCATTCCAGCATTGGGCAAAAAAGCAAGTATCATTACCACAATTACTTGGCTCTATCTGGCTAATAATGAATAAAAATGGGGGATATAAACAAACAGGTGTGGGCTTATAGGAAATATTATGAGAAGCCTTAACCCCCTCGTTGGAACATCCTGCATTAGTTCTAGAACTAGCAGTGGTGGTGTCCAAGGTCTGAGTAGGTTCAGGAGACCATTGCCCTCAGGGGCGAGATGTGCTCCATGCCAATTGACTAACTCCATGTTTTCCTCCACTTTTGAAAGTCATTTAAGGTTCTTAAATTATTTTTTTCCCTTTTTTTAAAATTTTTCATCAATTACACTTTATTTTTTTTAATTTTTTAAAAAATTTTATTTATTATTTATACAGTATTCTGCCTGCATGTGTGCCTGCAAGCCAGAAGAGGGCACTAGATCTCATCATAGATGGTTATGAGCCACCATACAGTTGCTGGGAATTGAACTCAGGACCTTTAGAAGAACAGCCAATGCTCTTAACCTCTGATCCCTGTTATTTTTTCCTGTGAAGATGAAATTCTAAGCCAGGCCTGGGGACTGAGTAGGGGCTGTTGAAGCCAGGCATGTGTCAAGGGTGTCTCGGCATGGAGGTCCAGAGAGGCCATTGCATGAAGCTATGAAAGTGAAGCATGCATTGTGTTGGCGATGCCAAAGTATTGGGGATGCCAGAGTAAAGCGATACCTGCCAAGGAAAGCTACAGACCAGTTATGGAACCAGCCCATGAGACAGAGAGACATATGTTGCCTTCAGCAGAGCTGAAAGGAGTTGGAGATCTGAAGAGCTCTCTGACATCAGACATGGTGTTACAGAATTTGGAGTTTGCCTTACTGCTTTTTATTCTTGCTTTGGTCCAGTATTTCATCACTATGCTCTCTTTCCTCCCTTATGGAATGGTAACGTATATTCTCTGCCACTGTATGTTGGAAGTATGTGATCTACTTTTTGATTTTGACTTTACAGGGATTACAGTTAAGAGATTGCAGGAGTCCCCAAAGCAACTTTGGATTTGTAAACAGTATTGGGACTGTGATAGTCTATGGGGACTTTTGAAGTTGGACAAATATATTTTTACATTAGGATATGGCTACAAGCCTACGGGTACCAGGAGGGGAATGTGGTGGTTTGACTGAGGATGGCCCCCATAAGCTCATAGTTTTAAACACTTAGCCACAGAGGAGTGCTACTACTTAAGAAGGATTAGGAGGTGTGGTCTTGTTAGAGGAGGTGTAGCCAGCCTTGGAGAAAGTGTGTCATGGGGGTGGGCTTTGAGGTTTCAGAAGCCCAAACCAGACCCAGTGGCTCTTTCTTTCTACTGGCTGCAGATCCAGATGTAGAACACTCAGCTACCTCTCTAGCACAATGTCTGCCTGTTTGCCACCATCCTCCCTGTCTTGATGATAATGGACTAAACTCTGATATGGTAAGCAAGCCCCAGTTAAACACTCTTTTATTAGAGTTGCCTTGATCATGCTGTCTCTTCACAGCAATAGAACACTGACTAAGACAGAGGCTATTTGACTCATTAGTATGGAGCACAGGACTACATCACTGTCATACTTTTATTTGGTTAGCCAAGGAGATTGGACTTTTCGTAACCCAAAGCAACTCTCATACTAATAACAGCCTATTTTCTATGATGTCAGCAGGAGTGATCTTAGCAAGTTCAATTACTTAAATCACTGGGCATTTGAAGAGCCCAAGCTTAATTCTTTTTTTTTTTTCCCCAGAGTGTAACAAGGAGTTCAGAGGCCCTCAAGGCCCCACTGGACTGTTCAGATGGGCCTAAAGCATTTCCACAGTGCCCTTCAGGGAGCCACTCAAAAGTGTCCGTTTTCTTTAATAGAAGGTTCGAACACATTGGTGACTGTGAGTCACATCTGTCATCTTGTCTTACATCCCAGGAGCAGGACATGGGAAGTCCTCTCAAAATGCTAGTGCTAAAAGTCTCTGACAGCCCCTTCCCACATCGGGCTGGAGCTCCCTAAGGCTCTTCCTTCTCTTTACACACAACAAGGAAACCAAACTGCAGCAGGAATGAAATATAGTTCTAATTTTCATATTTATTTGTAAAGATTTAAAATGTTTTCTTGCAGCCCTACAGCAAGCTCAACTCTGCTCTCTGAAGAAAAAAAAATACAAACTACTAGAAGATGACATTTTAATTTTTTTGGAAAAAAACCATCTTGGATTATGGATAACAAAACATTCGGGGGAAAGGGAGCCATTAAAATGCATATTGTAAAATTGAAACTTAAGTGTCAAGTTTTTATAGCAGTCTGTCAAATGCTTGACAATTAAAATAGCTATTTTTAAAATTTTAATGAGACACAATAAGGGTGTAATGTGAAGCAAGATCGCACACCCTCAACACTACATTTTTAGCATAACAAGTCTGCTCTCTGTCATCCTCCTAATGTCCCATTTTTAAAATCCACCATCTATTTTTAATTAAATTAGTGTGTACCGTTTATTATGGGCATTATATTTATTAATCTTTAATATTTAATTTAAGATGACTTCTCCAAGAAAGGAATAACTTAGCACCAGCACATTGGCATGCCGGGTGCTAATGGCTCTGCCTTTCTCCCTGCAGTAAATACACTGCAGCCCTTATTTTTCATAGCCGAGTCTTGAAGTTTAAGTGCGTCGTTCCTTCTCGATAACAGGATGGAGACAGATGTGTTTCATGGTCTTTCAGTCTTGGTTATTCCATCCCATATCCTGCACCAGCATGCACTAATTGCTGGGTTCTTCATTACCAGTGAGGAAGCTGATTGTGGTCAGGGAAAATGGATTTACTGAAAGGGTGACACAATTCTCTAATGGCTTGGTGGACCAAGTCTCAGCAGAGCTCCGAAAAGGGGGGTGATCCAGTCTACAGGTCCTTTCTAGAAGCATGGAGGATGTGGGGGAGACTTCAAAGCCCCCCTTCAAACAACCTAGAACCCAGCAGGGTATTTAGAATGTGGACTTGGCCTCACCACGGAGACACATCAGTGTCAGCTGGTGGCTAGGATGAGCGAAAAATTTGATTAGACCCTGTCTCGCCTCTCCTTGCAGAAGCGGGAGAACATGTGTGTACATATATGGGCGCAAGCACATCATTGTGTGTGTGTGTGTGTGATGTAAAACAACGGTATGAATGGTATTGGGTGACATGGATTGTGTTGTACATTGTGAGGTGTGCTGCAGGAGTTCCTGGGTAGCCCTGAGCCTACCATCTCTACCAGAGCCACAGTAGGTTATGAGGTCCTGTCTCCCGAACAACAAAGAGGCCTCTTGATCAGAGGTTCTGCGACACAGAAGAGCATGGAGAACATCTCAAGCCAAGGAGCTTACAAAAACAAGATCATGTCCAGGTGTGGCTCTGCAGCCTAGAGGGCAGCTGGTTTGGGAAGATCATGAGTCCAAGGCTAGCCTGGGTACAGGGGCAATTGTAGGTTAGCCTATGACAGAGTGAGAGTCTGCCTCAACAAACAAAAAACCTCCTAGACCCAAGGTCATTTTATGTACGTGTTAGAGGGATTCAAACAAGACCCTGTAGGCAAAGTGGGAACACATGAAGCTCCTAGGGCCTGTTTTGATAGACAATCAAATTAGAGCTTTGAACCTCCCTAATTTCATCTGGAGAGCTAACCACATATTATAATTGTTTAACATAAAGGGAAATTATTCTGCAAATGTGACCATGAAAGCGATTTACACTTGCTGTGTTTAACTCCACGTGTTGACGGATGGCTGCACGGTCATCTGCTCCGAGGGGAAGAAGCACACAGGCCAACTGCTTTGAGCTGATGAATGGATGAACAGCTCAGGACTCAAAGAGTCTGGGATTCCAGGTTGTTTTCAGCTGGGTTTCCTTGTGAGAAAGAATAACATGTATTGAGTAGCAAAGTGAGAAACCATGGTATTCTTCAAAACTGTTTTCGGTATAAGCCCCAAGCTGCTTCCATCCCTAGCCAAAGCTGACCTCGACCCCCTCAGAGACAAAGCCTTCATAAAAATACTTGGACCATTAATATCTCATATCGGCTTTTCTGTCTGCCCAGTTCCTGGAGGAATCACCAGTCACTTGAGGACTTGTGTCACTCAAGTCCAGGTGGGAATTCCATGTGTCCTCTTAACACACACATGTAAATCCTGGAGCAATGTCACCTAGGAAGCAACTTTTAGAAAGCAAATAAGTCAGGTACACCTCTGGTGTGGAATGCATGCATTCATGCCGGAGGACAGGCAGGGACTCAAGTTCATAAGCCAGAGCAGTGGAACTGAGGACAGTAGGGAGGATCTGGAGCCCTCTTAGAGGGAGGCCCTACAGAGGCCCTACAGAGATCTCAGAGGGATCAGGAGGACAAAGCATGGGCAAATAGCCCTGCCGGCACCAACAGCTCCTGAGGAACTCTTCTGTAATGGATGCACCTAATTATGTAGGACCTTGTCAGTAAAGGGGACTCAAATGAGGTTCCTACCCAGCCTGCTATGTGTCCTGTGTGGGGTTGTGCATGCTACATTTTATGAATTTTTTTCATACATACTGCTGTATAGTTTTTAAGGCTTGTGTGGGTATGCAAAAAAAAAAAAAAAGATTATTCAGAAAACTATTTTTTCTGTTCTAGTTTGCTGTGAGAAAACACAATTGCCAAAAACAACTTTGAGAGTAAAGAAGGCAAGAAATCAAAGCTGGAACTTGGAGGCAGGGACTGAAACAGACAACACAGAGGAATGCTGATTACTGGCTTACTCCCCATGACTTGCTCAGCCTGCTTTCCTTTCCTTTTTCCTTTCCTTTCCTTTTTCCTTTCCTTTCCTTTCCTTTCCTTTCCTTTCCTTTCCTTTCCTTTCCTTTCCTTTCCTTTCCTTTCCTTTCCTTTCCTTTTCTTTTTTTTCTTTTCTTTTCTTTTCTATGATCACCTGCTAAAGGGTGGCACCACCCATAGTGGGCTGAGTCATCCCATGTCAGTCATTAATCAAGAAAGTGCCACACAGACTTGCTTATAGGCAATCTGATGGAGGAGTTTTCTCAGTTTAGGTTCCCTCTTTCCAGATGACTCTGGCTTATGTCAATTTAAACACACACACACACATACACACACACACACACACACACACCCCACAACCCTCAAAGACAAGCAAAATTAACCAGCTCATCCTCATTTCTACAGAAAAGAGACAAGCTAAATTGAAGTCTCTATACAAACTTTCTCAGGCCATGAGGTTGAAGCCTATAAATTTTAAGACTTCACCACAAGGTAAGAGTTTGTCTAGTTGGAGGCAAGAGGGTGGCAGAGCAAAGCTTCCACATCACCATGGGTCAGAAGAGCCAGGCCTCAAGGCTCATAGAATCCTCCCCGTGCAACCTTCTTATCCTCCTGCTTGAGGAAGGCAGGCAGAGAGTTGCCTTCCAGAAAATGAACGGCTGTGCCGGAGTAGAGGGCCTCAGAACTCACAGGGCCAGAGGTTCTCAGGCCTTTTACCACACTCGGCCTGTGAGCCCTGTTCCCCGAAGTTATAGGGTTCTCCTGTACAAAAGGGGCAATGTCCCTGCCCTCTTAGGGGAACAGGCTCTTGTAATCACAGGCTCAAAGTACTCTAAGTTATCAGTATGGGTGGGAGAATTATGCAGCGAGTGGCAGCAGGGTAGGGTTTCTACCTATGAGGGAGAATTATGCAGTGAGTGGCAGCAGGGTAGGGTCAGTTCCTCCCAGGAGAATGGCAGAGGGGCCACAGAAGGACTAAGGTAGGCCTTGATTCAGATGAACATGGCTGTCCCTGTTCCATAGGAATGGTGTTGGACAAATGCCATAAAGACAGTTAAAAACTGCTCAATATCCAAGTATCTGGTTTCAGTAACAGGACCTTGGCTTTACTTGGGTAACACTTTGCCCTGGCAAATGGTGATCTTGCAGCTAAATGCTGCCAGGTTTTAGCAGGCAAGATGTAAGCAGAAGTGTGTTGGAGCACTAATGAAGGCTGCTCAAAAGTGTTTGTCGTTTGGGGGAATGCAAAGTACCTGTGTGTTCCTTTCCTTCTTTCACTCACCTTGCTGGCTGGATAGCAGCAGAAAGCAATGGTTCTCAACATGCGGATGATGACCTCCGGTGGATTACCACCTAAGACCACCTGAAAATACAGGTATTTACATTACAAGTCACAACAGTATCAACATTACAGTTATGGAGTAGCAATGAAAATAATTTTATAGTTGGGGTCACCACAACATGAGGAACTAAAGGGTTGCAGCATTAGGAAGGTTGAGAACCACTGGCACAAAGATTTAGCTGTCAGGCAGCTCTTAGGGGATGAAGTGAGTTTGAAGGCAAGAACCAGGAGAGCAGAATGACACTAGAAGAACTTGGGTTGCCCAATCCCAAATAGCTGTTAAGCTAACTCTGGACAGCATCCTCTTAATCTCACATGATAAACTAGAAGATTGTGGGCCATAATCACTATGACAATAAAACCCCTGCCCTAGCAATGGTCCCAGGCCTAACTCCAACCAAACACTGGAAGAGTTTTGGCTTTTCCTACTGTCTTTTTATTCCTGGAAATAGGTTATAGTGGTCATGGAAGGTGGGAAACTTGTGCTCATGACAAGAGCTTGAAAGCTCAGGAACATGAAATGAACAAAGAGGTCTTGTCAGTGGTAGATGGTGAAGATTAGTTATATGGCTTCATGCTGCTGCCTGCAATGGCTATAACTTCATTCCAGAAACTTCCACTCAGATGAAATCAGGTTCTTGACTATACCACAGAAAAGATTTCAGGATGAGTCAATAGGAAGTGGAGCTGAAGTTCATTTAGAAAAGGTTTTGATATACGTTTAAATATAGGCATTACATGAAAGAAAGAGAAAAGGTACTTAAGCAAATGGCAGTGCGCATGTTAAGTGTGGGTATGAGCTTTTCAATAGAGTCGTGCTTAAGTGTGCTGGCGGTAATCGTAAATACAGCTTTAGTGGTACTGAAATCACATTGCTCAAGGGCTTTGCAAGAGGCTCCAGCCTCCCTGTTTTTCTTGTCTGCCTTCTTGCTCTCTTTCTACTCTCCATCCTCTTCATCCTCCTTCTTCTGTTAAATGATATCGTAGGCTGGGTCCTGAGGTCACTTGGATAGGGTTACAGCTGATAACAGTAAAACCATGGGTCACAAAGCTTGCATGAAGTAGATAAGGCACATCCCATTTTAGTGTTCTAACAAGAGTTTATGGTCTAGCTTGTGAGATTCATGGAAAACTGCAGGTTTAAGGTTGGGAGAGCAAGGTCATAGTGGTTGATCACATAGGCCTTAAGCATGATTTGTTGTTACTTCCGCATCCTTACTTGAGCTGCCTCTATAAAGGAGTGCTGTCTCTAGCAGGCAACCTTCATAACTAATGTCAGTTCTGGTGGTGTTTTTTACTTCAGTGTGTGAGCCTTCAGCCAGACTCTGGGTGAGAGGCCCCTTTCCCTTCCCATGTGCCTTTGATTGGCCCTGCTTTTGTATCCTGCCTCAGTATTACAAGAACAATGGAGTGAAAGATTCAGAGAAGCAGAAGAAACAAGTGCAGTGGGTGGGGAGGGGAGAGTTTTTGGTATTTTTCTGAGCTTTGTCTCTGGGAACACTGGGCCTCCCTCAGGCACATTTATATGTCCAGGATTTGTGTGGTGAAGCCAAAGCAGGAAGATAGCCTGGGGCATTTGCACCTATACCTGATGAAGGGTGCCCTTACCCTCTTCCAATTTACACAGAGCCTTCACATACATGGACACAATCACTTCTCACAGCCACTCTGTTGGAATAAACTAGAACTCAGAAGGGTCAAATGATTGGCTCCCGGTCCCAAAAACTGATGAGTAAAGACCAAGATTTCTGTTCCAGGTTTGTTGTGCCTACTGTACTCCCAGCTGATGGCTCAGCACTGTGTGTGAGGGGTGGGCGGGGGGAGGAGTTGCCCAATGGCTAGAGCCTGTGAGTGCTAAATTGAAAGGAAGCCATGTCTTAATAAATGGAAAAGTGGAAAAGCGGTGCCCCACCATCCTCCATACACGTGACAATACATGCTTTTTGTTTTCTAGAGTCTGCGAGGTCCTCCCTGGAAACAGTGAGGCACTTTGGTGTTGAGAAGTTGGGCAGGGATGAGGCAGGATACAAATGCCCCAGCTGACATCTCCAGTAACCTCCAAGGCAGATATGGCCTGGGATGTGTGTCTGCATGGATTTGGTGGCAGATGGGAGTTCACTCCTCTACCAGAGGAATTTCTGCCTAAATCCTTCATTGGTTGTTGCAGGTGTCCTTAGAGGTCCAGACAACAAAGAGATGACTTTCTCACTCCCTGTTATACTAGAAGATAGGATGCTGGGTGTGCGGCCCATGAAGGGCATGTCTGCGATCTGACCCATCAGTGTATATGTTTCTTCACAGAAGAGAATTCCAGTCAGCGCCTACACAACCCCTCCCTTGACTCTCAGCTCTGATACTGCTCAACTGCAAAGCCTGGAGATAGAACTCTGCACCCTGGGACTGGGGGCTTCAATGTGGACTTAATATACACATAATGCTGCCCTTTGTTCTCTGTTTTCTGGGACAGTGCTTGCAGTAGTTGTCATCAGCTCAAAGACCTTGAATCTGTTCTCTCATAGGTGGCTGGAGCTGGATGCCAGCCTTTGGCCAGATTTTCTGCATGTTCCCAGGTCATGAGTCTGGGATGGAATGCAAGCCCCTGAGGGAGAGAGCACCTGGGACTCCGAAGCCCACCTTAGGAGCTGACATGGTTTGCAAGGGCAGCAGCTTGGGTCCCCATTCTGATGTTGTCTCTATGATGCCAACCCCACTTCATTGTACACTGTGGTGGAGAGAGCACCAGGATACCTAAGTCTGTGTGCTGTGTCCCAGGATGGGCCTACGCCCCTTCTCAGAGCTGGTGCCGATTGGCATTTCTCAGCATAAGAGAAAGCTGAATGTTGATGGCAGATGGTCCTAACTCTCTTCCTGGTTTACTTTCTCCAAGTCAAATAGGGCCAAGTTCCAAGAGAATCTTAGGTTCTCCCTGCTCTTCTACTACTTTTTAATTCTCTGCAAAATCCATAGTATAGCTCACAAACATAGGGGAGTACACCAGCTTCTAGTTTCTCTCCTCTGAAAGTGACCGAGAGCACGAGACTCACTCAGGTTGGCTCATTCCTGAAACAGGAGTGGGTAGGGGCTCTTCCCAGCATCTCCTCTTGGACATCTCCAGGACAAAGGGACACAGAAGCCTAAGGAATGCATTCATTGGGGGGGGGATGTAGCTCTTGCCTTACTCACTGAGGCCCAGAGGCTTGGGTAAGGCAAGGTGAATACCCTCTCTGTAGAGCAACAGAGAAGGATGAATGCAGCTCAGATTTCTTTGTCCTTGTGAAAGGGCTTCAGTGCATAGTGGCTGTCACCAACATGTGTCAGCACAAATATGAGCCAACCCGCAGACTTTATTGGCTTAAGAAATGAAAACTAGAACTTTCTGAAAGGTAAAGCATATGGTGGTGAAGTACTGTTGAGTGAGGGATGAGGGTCCAGACTCTGCAGCCTAGTTGTCTAAGCCCAGAGAGAAGCTTTTGTGGCTACCTAGGAACACAGCACGAGTGAACAGTGGTATCACTGAGGCCTACAGCACTTCCCACTGGGAGGTGGTGATGTGTCAAAGTGAACAATAAGAGGACTGGCTGATGGTGCAATTGGGCAAAGTGCTTGCCATACAAGTATGAGGACCCAGTTCAAGCACGAGGACCCACGTTGTAAAAGTCTATATCTGGTTGGGTGCATTTTTAATCCCTGTGCCAAGGAGGTAGAGAAAGGTGGTTTCCTGGGACTTTCTGGCCAGCCTAATCTGGAGCTCCAGGCAAGTGAGAATGAGGAGGTCACCCTCCTGAGGGCTGACACCTGAAGATGACCTCTGGCCTCCACACGTGCACACAAACATGTACTTATACATACATTATACACACATATGCAAGAATAGATAATAACACATGAATTGTGGTCATCATACAGTGCTTAGAACGTAGTCTGGACTGCCCAATTCTTGCCACTGTAATTTTCATTATCATCAAAATGACACAGTGAGGAGCACTGTATGACTCATTCCTGACTTGGTAGGGGCATGTGAATTTAGATTCTTCCTGAACAGCTCCTTGGAGGCCTGCTGGTCCAGACCATCATCCTGATAATCGTCCTATTTGCTCTCTGCAGCCTCCTGCTCTCTTCCTCCCTCTGGTACCATCTGTCCCTTCTTACCTTCTTCTGGGGAAATCTGTCTCCCTAACCCCTGTTTACTCATGTTTAGGCCAGGCTGCATCTGAGAAAGCCTAGGGTTGGGGAAGTGCATGTGTAATAGTCGCAACAGCTAAAATGAGACATCTTGATGACTTCCTCCCAGGTGCCTTGGAAACTGTCCCGAGTGAGGCAGTAGTCTGCTCATACATGACCTGGCCCAGATGGCCATTCCTCAGGAGGCAGAGTTGAGGAGAACACAGAGAATGAAGTCAGGTTCCCCACGACGGCCCTTGGGGAATACTCTCAGCCAGATGTGGCTCAGCTGGTCCCGGCACTTAGCCTGTAGAGACAAGTTCCATTGGGACATGGGTTGGGAGGCTGTGAGAGGGAGAGAGAGCTCTTGCTGGCTTGGGCAAGACATTCTCAAAGCCTTTCCTGGGGCTCAGGAGCCTACCTGAGGCCACTCTCAAAGCCTGTCCCTGGGGCTCAGGAACCTACCCGGAGCCTAAAGACTTGTCTTCTTTTCTACAAAGCACAGCTTCATAACCTGTTTGTGTCTGTTTTGCAGAAAGACATCTCTAGCAGCTTTACGGCATGAGTTCACAGGCTTAGAAATGGAGATTCCCCTTCTCATCCAGCAGCCACCAGTCCAGTAATCCCTGAGGAGGGTTGCAGTGTGGAGCCCCAGAGAGGAAGCCTGTGCAGCACAGAATAACATGCCCTCTATGCCTTGATTACATTTCAAATGTAGAAATGCTGCTGGCAGTGTCTCAAGAGTCCTGATGGCTAGTGGGGAGACACTGTAGCCTCTCTGGACAGAGAACTCAGAGAGACAGATGGGACATCTTAGCCCCCTTTCAGGAACTCCCATCCCAGTCCTCATCAGAGAGTATGAGGCACTGTGGGGATGTTCATCCAGGAAGCTCTGATTCTAGCTTGGACCTGGTTTTCAGTTCTCCTTCCTCTCCTCAGTCCCAGCAGGCTTCCCATTTGCTCGCTACCTGGTGTTTATATATATGGTTCACAGGAGTAATCCTCGATGACAGATACACAGAATGAACCAAACGAAACTGATGAAACTGATGTTTGTTCAGTACGCTGTCAAAGACGTGGCCAAGACCTTCCTATCTGGGACCAGCTCACAAGCAAGTCTGCATCAGGCTTCCCTGGCAATGTGAAGGAGCTGTTGCATTGATTGAGACAAGCACCTGACACACTGGAGAGCTTTATTATGAAGGGAACAAGGGGTCTTATTTTCCAGATATGATAGGGTTGCTGCACCCACAACATATCAATAACATAGTTTCTGAAACAAGATGTGCATAATGACGGTACTAGTCACATGGCAGCATAGGGTGAGAGGAACATCACAAGGCCCTGCTCCTACATGAAGCATGAAGCGATGCAGGCAGCCAATGGCTGCTGAGAGTGGGACAATCATTTTTTATATCCGGGATGAGCACCCTGATAGGTTACCCAATCCCAAGGGGTCATCCCTAAACATATTATATATAAGCAATACTAAGTGGGGTTGGAAGATTTGTGTGTGTGTGTGTGTGTGCTACAATAATTAAAGAATTTAAAGGGGAGGAGGAGTGCTGGGGGAGCACAAGGGGAGTTGGAAGAAGAAGAGGGACACTGGACACAGAACACACGCATGAAATTCTCAAAAATAAAAAAAAATGAAATGAAATAAGGAGTTGAGGAGATGGCTCAGTCGCTAAGGCAATTGATGTGAAAGCATGAACCTGAGTTCAGATCCCCACAACCACACCAGAGGCCAAATGAAGTTGAAGTTACATTCACCTGTAATCCCTGTGCAGGGCAAGCGCTGTCAGGAGTGTAACACATACACACACACATATACACACACTCATACACATACACGCAACCTGTCATACACATCTACACAGATATACATTCCCTCACACTCATCACAAATGTGAACTTTGCACACACGTGTACAGATACCCATGCGCTCATGCACACACAAACATGCCTAAGAACTGGGATGAATGGAAACAGCCTTTCCCCCAACGTGACCCAAACACCTCCTCCAAAGGACTGGAGAATGTTGATTAAGTTATCCTAAGCCCCCATCAAAGAGCCAGAAGCTTTCAGTAGGAAGAAGGATGCTGGGCAGGCAGGTGCCTAAAAGCAACTCAGAGCAAGAGGACAGCACCCGATTCAAAGTGCTGTAGACTTCAGCAGCCTTTAATGACTGCCACGGCCAGGACCCCCACCATGGCTCAGTTGGACAAAGTGACCAATTAACTGTTCAGGGCCTGGTGGGTGAGGCCGCCACCTCAGCTGCCATTGCTTAGTTATCTCAGGACTTTATTCCAAGTTAATGTGCTCAGCTATCATTGAGGAAGACACACATTTGAGTTGCAGGATGAAACAATCTTTGATGCTTTTGGAGGCTTGGAACACATAAACGGCAGGAGCCTGTGATTTTAAAATTTCATTACAGAGTTTTTGGCTTTCTTTTCTCTTCCCCTATCTTCTCTCCTTCTGCTGCGAAAAGCTGTGTACAGGCATAATTAGCGGAATGTAGGAATGTGGCTACTAGGGAGGAGGGGCTTTGGGACTAGATTGAAAGCTGCCAGTTGCAGGGAGAGCTGCCACCAGCCCCAGCTGCCTGCCAGGAGGAAGGGGACAGCTCAATCAGACGGCAGGGCTTTCTCCAGCGGTCTGTGGTATCAGGGGCTCAGTGTCAACCACTTCATTCCCCTGTGTGCCCCAGCAGATGAACCTCTGAAGTTGCTGGGCATCGAGTCGGAAGGGCTGTACCTCAGGTGACTTTCCTGCTGAGAGAGTCTGCAAATGGTCCACAGAAGGTCATCTGCATTAGCCACATCCTTTTCTCACATCCTGTGCTTCTGAGGCACAACCTGGGACCTTTGCAAACATTTGGACCTTTCCTCTAAGTGAAAAGCAGAGAACACAGAGGTAGCAGGAGGCTGCTCTGTGTTCTCACCCTTCCCCCGCTGTAGTGATGCTGTTGCCTACAGTATGACTTCTATTTCATTACCAGATGATGACGGAAACACTTAGTGAATCACCAGAGCCTAATTCTCCTTCCTTTCTGGCTTCTTTAGAGAGAGTGAGGGAATTACTGAAGAACGCTTCTTGTTCTACGAGCTAACAAAACTCTCACTCTTAATTCTGTCTGTTCCAGTTGTGAACGGCAGGAATACCCATCCACCAGTGAATGTAATGTCCACCAGGTCAGATCCACCAGCAAGGACAATGCCACTTGCCTGTTTTGGGTCAAGCTGGCCCAATGGGTGTTAAGACCATTGCTGAACTGAAGAAGGGCTTAAGGGAAGAATAATAGATGGTTGGAATGCCCTTTTTACCCCTGAGGGTCCATGAACTATAACTAGCCTCAACAACTAGTCTGTAAACGAAGAGCATGAGCTAACATCCTTGCTCTCCCATTTCTATGCCTTCACCCATAAAACAGGACAGATGTTTCTAACCTATAGGACAGCCGTGAAATGGAATAGACTACACATGGGTCCTCGTGGTCCTGTGGAGCACCAAGGCCAAGCACTGGACAGAACATGCAGAGAGGAGGCTGTAGGAAGCAAGAAGATCTCCAGAGAAGCCCTGTTCCAGCTTCCTGTCATCCCTGTGGTTTAGAAAACACCTGGCGTGGACCAAGTGCCTTTTCCCCTGTGTGCCTGCTGGCGCTGCTTCTGCTGTCCTCCAGGTGGCCTGAGCTGAGAATTGGGTACTCCCCTGCACTCAGAATTAACCTGGGCATTCTAGGGGTGATCTGGTCTCCAGGTTGGGACTCCAAACCTGGACAACAAAGGTCTGATGAGGCCCCAGATCCTGTAGCCCCTGAGAATTAGCATAGAAGACTCCTGTCCACCTGTAGTTAGGGGAGACACAGCCCAGGTGTCTGTGTGCTTGACAGCCAGCTTGGGACTGTGACAGCCTGGCGAGGCAGTGGTGTCTGAGTCCACATACAGTCATATATAACTATACTCTTGCTTTTGGTAACCATCACGCTGTAATTTTTCTATGAAAAAAAGGCCATAAAACAACAGTGGTAACAATCACTCTGCTTGTTCGGCAAAGAAAGGGAAGACAGTATATTTTTTTATTTGGAGTTTTGTAGTTTAAGCACCGCCATCTTTATTTCTCCTGTCACCTAACTTTACTATAACACTGTTCCCTGAGAGATGTCCCATAAACCACCCCTTGCTTCCTGAGCCAGTAGTTGAATTCCCAACACAGAACCCCAAGACCCCAGATTAGAAGAGGAGGGTAATATTTTATGACCACTTTGAAAATATTGTTGCCGCAGCTATAAATTAAGAAGTTAAATTGCTCCCATATTGGGTATTGATATATTATGCATGGTTGAGATTTCCTCTGAAACAGCACACTGCTGATGGAGGGGCGCCAGGCCACGATGCCGACCACTATGGAGGTCCAGCCAGGGTGGAAAGAGCTGGGGTCCTGGATGGCCACAGTGGTAGAGCCTGCCAGGGATGGAAATAAGGTGGGAAGGGGCTTTCCAAGGGGGTGCTGTCCTCATAGGGGCTGGACTTGATGGTCACAGGCTCTCTCCTTAGGTATGTTCTTGATGGGACAAGAGGCTGCTGTCTCTGGCTAGGATAGTACAAGGGACTGTGCCTGAGTTGTGCTAGACTCCATTTAAATTGCTCAGTTGCTTTTTTTTTCTTCAATTAGTATTTATTTTATTTTTGGAATTTCATACAAGGGTACTGTATTTATATTCTTTCTGTCTTTCTCTTCCGACCTCTTCTATATCCCTCCACTCCCTCTCTAATTCATGACAGCTTCTTCTTTAATTATTATTCTCTCAGTTTCTCTTTCTCTCTCTGTGTTTGTGTGTGCGTGTGTGTCTTTTTGGACTGTAACTTATGGAGTCTTCGTGTTTAGGGCTCACCACTTGGGTTTGGACAATCTGTCGGTCGCTTTCTGGTTGATCTGTGTGATCCACTGTGTTCTTCCTGCCCTGAGAGCATGCTCTGCTTTATTAAGCTATTTCTGGTTTAGAATGGCTCAAACCTGTCTGTAGGCTTTTAGAATCCATCTGGACAATGATGAACTATTTTCCAGGGCACAGGACCAGTCTCAACACTGAGGGTGACTTGTGAGTCAAGCCGTGTTCCTCTACACACAGCCAGGTCATTTGCATAATTGTTTCAATTTAAACTAGGGGTGGAAGGGGTGCCTGTGCCTCCCTTCCCTGCATCCTGAGGCAGCTGACATGACATGAGAGTGACAGGTAGAATGTTCTCAAAGAAAGCACACCTGTCCGGACCAGTTTATCTCAGTAATGAAAAATGGAGAAACATGCATGAAGCACTCTAGCAAATGTTGGGATAACTGATCTACCCCAGGCATCTTGAAGTAGTTGATGGACATAGTTCCTAAGTAACTGGATCTGCATTTTCAGAGCGGGTCTCCTTGGTTAGGTTGTCAGCTAAGCTCACCAACCCAAGGTAAGGGCCATCCCATTGCTTTATCACCAACTCCCCCAAACGCTGTGCACTAGAACTCACCACTGACTGTGGGCTAGTAAGTACATACAGCTAATGCCTCCCTAGCCTTCATTTCATGCCAGCAAGGAAGCTGAGTACTCAATACTCTGGGTCCCACAGCAGACAGGGCTGGGGCTGTCTATGTACATGCAGAGCTTTCATGGTTATCCTTTGCCATTGGGAAGATTTTTTCCCCAGCCTACAGTATCTGTAAGCCAGTTATTCTAACACGGAGATGCCAGGATGTGACAAGGTGTGACCTCGGGCACCCCTGGAGCTATCTGAAGGAGAACAATAGCTGCCCACTTTGCAGCTTCATTCTCTACTAGCCCATTTCTCCCTGAATACTGGGGCTTGATGCATGCTTGCTTATCCTGTGCATGGAGATAGATAGGGAGAGTCCCCCACCTGCATGCTTGCTTATCCTGTGCATGGAGATAGATAGGGAGAGTCCCCCACCTGCATGCTTGCTTATCCTGTGCATGGAGATAGGGAGAGTCCCCCACCTGCATGCTTGCTTATCCTGTGCATGGAGATAGGGAGAGTCCCCCACCTGCATGCTTGCTTATCCTGTGCATGGAGATAGGGAGAGTCCCCCACCTGCATGCTTGCTTATCCTGTGGATGGAGATAGGGAGAGTCCCCCACCTGCATGCTTGCTTATCCTGTGGATGGAGATAGGGAGAGTCCCCCACCTGCATGCTTGCTTGCTTGGGTGTTCCAGAAATGCCTCAGGTTGGTGCATGTAAACTGTAGAGGCTTACTGGGGCCTTAGCAGAAAACTGCCTTTCCCGGAAACACAGGTAACTCCCTTCTCCTTCCAATGGACACTGCACAGTTCCTTTGGGAAATCTTCCTGCCCTTTGAGGACCTGCATTCTATATAACTCTCTTAGAATTTGATTTGTGGCAGCCTCAGTTCTGTCCCTCAAAACTGGCTTCTGAGGGAACATGGTGTGCATGACATCAGTGTGACAGTACTATAAAAATCACTGCAATGCCTCATTAGGTTGCTACCATGTTTGGATTGGTACCTACCGACCCTGTAAGTGATAGAACCCATGCTTGCCCATCACATGCCTGATTCAGTCTGAGTCAGATGGTTCCCAGTCTGGAGCCTTCCTCAGGATTGGGATGGTCCCATTGTCCCTCCTTTTATTAGGATGAAACTGGGGCACCGAGAAGCTAGGGTTTAGACTCAGGAGGAGGCAGAGCTCAGCCCTCCCTCCCTTCTCATGCAACACACATTCTGCCTGAATATGGAGCTGACATCTGAGGCCAGGAAGGTAACTTGGCCATGTTGTATCCTGAGTCCATGAGGACCCACGGGAAAGAGGTATAAAGACAGGCTGAGCACAAGGAAGAACAGATGGAAACAGGCTTCCAGGTAGGCCTGGCCCATGAGGAGTATGGCAAATGGGGGCACACTTGGGGTTCCAACAGCCCCATGACCAGCAATGCTGCCCTACCTAGTAGCTTCCCCAAGAGCAGCGGTAAGCCATATGTCCTTTCATGTTATTAAGCAGGGATTAACCGCCACTCAGCACTGGGGACGCGAAGATCGAGAGCCCAGCATCCTTACTTTTGTCTCTGAGACCTGTGACTCATCCTGCCTTGGACACGGGGACCCAAGGGACAGTCCAAAGCCCTCCAGGGACCTCAGCATGTTGCTTCCCCTGAGAGTCACTGACTCATGGCCACTCCGGGCCATTCCAAATGGGCTGCCTAATCGGCCCGCATCCATTATCATTAGCGGCTCTCTGCATGCAGGTACATGAGGGGCTGCCAGGCACTGGCTTCGGCTGGCTGAGCCAGGGGCCACGCTCCACTGCAAATGAGGACGAGGAACACCTGCTCCAGGGCTGACAGGCCGCCACAGTCATCCTTCACATCTCATGCAACACTTGTTCTGTCAGAGCACGGAGCTGGCGCAGGCGGGGGCAGCTTGCTGCCAGCTTCGCCGTGTCCCCGGTTCCTGCCTATGCTCAAGTTCGGCTTTGAGTGCCTTTTCAAAGGAGTCTGTTAAAAATGTATCCATTTCGTATTAGCCATTCAGTCATTATGTTAAGGGTTTAAAAAAAAAGGTTAAAAAAAAAACCTTTGCCTCCAAAATGAACATTTTTTTTTCTGTTTTGGCAATTAAGATGGAATCCTGAAATATTAATTGCCCACTAATGGTCTTCATCCTCCATCATCCAGAGTTGATGAGCATCTTTTCAGATGTCTCGGCAATGGGGAGTGAAGGGCCAGTTTATGGCTGTGGGCACTGGGGACCTTTCTAGGCAGGCGTGATGTCCTTCTATCTTAGGAAAGCTTTTTTCTAAACAGAGGCCTGCACCCTGACATTCTACAGAGTCCTGGTGTGACAAAGGCTGCATATGCCAGCAAGAACAGGGCTGGACAGCTCTCTTCTCATCCTTAGCTTCTTCCCACCCACATGTGCAGTAACCTGCTCTAAAAAGCACGTGTGTGCCTACAGCCGCTGCACCTGCTGAGGAAGCCCATCTTGGCCAATATGTATGCAAGCCAGGGACAACAAGGCCACGAGGATTTCATTACTGCTTTCCTGGCTTCTACTTGCGGCCTCTTCAGACCAACGAGGCCCCACATGGATCTGGGGACAGAGGCATCCTTAGAGAATTGTGGAAACAGTCCCTTGATTTTTCCAGGAAGCTACCAAAAAAGAGCTCTAACTCCTGCTGAGTTGCCAGATTTAGGTGGCCCAGGGAGCACCTGAGCTAGTCATTCAAAGGTCCCATTCTCTGTGGAGGGGAAACCATGGCATGCCCTCATATTTTTCTAGCAAAATTCCTGAGAAGGCTTTCTCTCAGCTCAGTGATCAGGCCCTAGCATGGCCATAGACCCATCTTGGTTTTCTTCCAAAAGGCCAAGAAAGGGCATCTCCCAGTCCTGCACAGAGATATAAGCTTTCTCACTAGGGCAATTCTGTCCTGTTTTATCCATGAAGAGCATTGTACCCACTTGTAGATTGGAACCATCATGGCTCACTTGGTCCTAATCTGAGTACTTGGTTGGTCCCGCCTCTAGCATAAGAGTGGCAGTCAGTCTCTGCAGCTTGGCCAATGTTGAATTTGTTAACTCTGTAAAGATGCTTTCAGAATAAGCAGGGCAAGTATGTAAGCCAATGACAGAGGCCACAAGGATGCATGCTTATAATATACAGTATTCAATTGAGAAAAGCAGGAGGATCTTGAGTTTGAGCCAGCCTGGGCTACATACACAGTAAGACCCTGCCTTACCCCTACTCCTGCCAAAATCCCCGAAGAACAGAAAACACAAATATTTCACCTCTATCAACACCAACTAACAGAGGGCATAGCTGGTGTTTAATAAAAGAAAACCTCTCCTTTCCAGGTCAGGGGAACTGCCTCTTGCTAGATGAACTTGCTCACCAGGCCTGCCGTCAGGATAGAAGCTAAGATTACTCATCAGCACTTCAGCTTCAATTTGAGAGGAGACTTTATGTTTCTAAAGGGATTTGCATTTTGGAGGTTGGTTTGGCTGTGCAATGCATCTTGTTTTCTGAGACCTTAGACCTGAGCCTTCCAGAGTGGAGGAGAGTGAGCTGCTGGTCAGACCATCCACTGTAGCAGGAAAGACATCTGGTCTCTCAAGATAGGGTTTGAGTGAACTTCAGCAGAGAACCCAAGTTCAGTGACTTCCTCAACATATAAGTGAGCAATTCTCTAGGGACTGGACAGGAAGTCATCGTAGAGGCGAGTGAATGTTTGTGATTGAATGTGAAATGTCCCCCATAGGCTCATGTGTGAACACTTGGTTCCCATCTGGGAGATCAGAGTCTTTTCTTTATGTGTATGAGCACTCTATCTGCTTATACACCTGCAGGCCAGAAGAGGGCATCAGATCACATTATAAATGGCTATGAGTCACCATGTGGTTGCTGGAAATTGAATTCAGGACCTCTGGAAGAGCAGCCAATACTCTTATACACTGATCCATCTCTCCGTCCTTGAGCTTAGAGTCTTTAGAAAAGGTTTAAGAGGTGGAGTCTTACTGGAGAGAGTACAGGAGCACATCACTAGGGGTGGGGTTTGAGTTTTATAGTCTGGTCATTCTATTCTCTCTCTCCCTCCTTCCCTCCCTCCTTCCTCCTCCTCCTCCTCCTCCTCCCTCTCTCTCTCTCTCTGCTTCTCTGTTTCACTCCCTGTCTTTTTATCTGTCTCTGTGTCTGTCTCTCTCTGTGCTTCTGTTTCTCTGTCTCCCTCCTCTTTCTAGACCACTCACATAGTGTGACAAGCTGGCCTCATGCTTCTGGTGCCAAGCCTTCCCTGCCATGACAGACTCTATCCTCTCTGGAACTGTGAGCCGTAACAAACCCTTTCTACTCTAAGTTGCCTTTATCAAGATACTTTCTAATGACCAAAGTCTCTGGAGTCCTCCTGAGTCCCACAGGAATAAATCTCCTAGCACCTTCCCATCTATCCCAGTAGCTACCAGAACGTTTTCCATTTAAATTTTGTTCCAGGAAATATATTTATCCTGAGATCAGGACTCCCTGTGACCTTCTGAAGCTCAGAGACAAATGTGGAGATAAGGGACCACCTGAGAACAGTGGCTGATTATCAAAGACGAGGGCATGTGGACACATGGCACACGCTTAATGATTTCAATGTGTGTAGGTCTGTGTACATGTTGAAGCAACAGTCTGATGATCCACATACTTTTCTGCCAATGACCAGAGTCTCACTTTGCTTTCACAAGAGCACTGTCAAGTTTAATAAAGGGTGGGACCCTTTCTTCCTGCTGTCCTCCTCACTGTATGAGCAAGGTGTTTTCCTTTCTTCCATTCTTTGTCCCTCAGCACAAGGAGGCACCATGTTGCATGCTGAGTAGGGCAGGGGTGACTTTGGAAAGCACCAGAAAGCATAAGGCCACCTCATCCTAGGGGAATGGAGCAGATTTTTCCATGGAAGGCATCCTCGCCTCCAGCCGTCAGCTCACTGTGGAGAGAGGGAAATTAAACAGCCAGCAGAGCTCTGCCTCCGCCAACAACCGCTAACTCTTTAGACAAGCAATCCGTGCAGCCTGTTCGTGGAAGTTTGGCTTAGCCAGGAAGAGCCCAGACCCTCTCCATGGACTGGAAGGAACATCATGCACAAGCCAGGGTAGCTGTTGCATGTGTTTTGCATAAATTAATTTAACAACAGTGGGGTGGGGTTTCATTCTTTTGAGGTGTGGTGGCTGCCCCTTGGAAGGTGTGTGAGTGAATGAGTGAACAGCATATTCCAGACTTTTGCTTCTCAAGTCTAGACTTCAGCGTGTCTGACACAAGCCACATCCCCATAGGTCTCTGAGTGGAGCCATACGGGCATGGATTTCACTGACTTCCCAAAGTTGAGATCATAGTAGCAAGCCAAGTGCAGGCGTGTCTTGTGAACAGGTATGAGGCAGGCATGCCATCCAAGTTTCCTTGTGTGGAAGAGTGAAGGCAGCTGGATCACTCTTTGTTTAGACATAGTTTTCTATCTAACATTAGCCATTTTCTTGCAATTGTCTGCTTGTGCACACACACGTGTGTGTATGTGTGTGTGTGTGTGTGTGTGTGAGAGAGAGAGAGAGAGAGAGAGAGAGACCAATGATGTCTCACAGTTCTTCATAAAATCCAACCTCTTTGTAAAGGTGACCTAGGGAAGTCAGCCAACATCCTCTCCCACAGGGCTTCCATCTTCTCTGCCTTCTCTATGTCAAGGCCTTGAGATGACTCTGCATACTTGACTATGTGAGTCTATCAGTCATAGCTTGCAGGTGAGGGAGTTACTGTAATTTCACTTAACAGATGACAAGCTTGAGCCTTGAGACAGGGCCAGGGGCCAGCTCCTGGTCTCCCCTCCTAACACTGCCTTCTATGGACAACGCAGGACTTTGTGCTTTGTGTTTCTTTAATTCTCAGGAAAAGTGGCCAGGGCAAGTAGCCAGGACAGGAGTTCAGCCACTTCACAGGCCTCCTTGTTAGTGAGCTGTCTTCCTCCTAACCATCCAGATCTTGCCCTCGTGGGCAGAGTCAGTTCTGACTCTGTGAAAAGACTAGAAGCAACCTTCCAGGAAGGACTTCCTGGAGTGGTGATAACAGCCCTTTAGTTGTTGGGCTGAAGCTCTCTCTGCACTGCCTTCTTGCTTGACCAGCAACATTCTCAGGTGACTTGGCTTGGCCATCATCCGAGTACACTGATGTATATCAAGAGCATGAGGCTGAGTGGCTGTGTTGTCACGGAACTGGAACTGAGATACTAGCAAGGCCTAGTTTCCTGTTCTGTTATGATATTTCTGGAGAAAAATGCCTAGGGCTCTTTTTTCCCCATATAATTTTCATTTCAAATTGGTTTTCCCCCTCCCACAAAGGAAAGGTTTAGAATAATGAGGGATCTTGCATCTTTTAAAAGGCAGAATCCCTCAGCTGAGCTCACAGATTTGCCTAGATACCTGGATGAGAAGATTGGAGGCCAAGAGCCTGGCTCAGACACTGGCTCAGTGTCTGAGACCCCTGTCACACAGTCCCTACCCCACATGATGAGCCAAGAACCAGCAAACATCCCAAGGGTCTCCTTCCCTGGCCTGTGTCCTGCCATCCCCATATCTCTAAGCAGTTGTCTTAGGCCAGCACAATCAAGAGGAATAAAGGAAGACGGCACAGGCAGTTAGCATTGGGTTATAGCTCACTTCCTTTATGTCTTAACAGGGCGGAGTGCTCAGCCCTTCTACTGTGAAGATGGGCCTTTCTAGAATAAATTCTAGCTGGCTTTGACTGTACCTGAGGAAGTCAGGGTGAGTAGAAAGGACTGAAGGTCTCTGCTGTGTGCTCTTGTTCCCACTGCACTCACTTTTTGCTTCAGCAGTGGGCTGAGAATACATGGCCTCAGCAGAGCCCAGGCCACATGTTCTCAGAGTCCTGCCCAAGCTTCCCGTGATTGGTGTAGTGCTTCCAACTGTGGTATTCCTGTCTGTGGTGGATGCTAAGCTCTGTCTTCCCACTCACCTCCAGCATCCTAGTGGGCACAGGCACCATCCAGGCCGCTGCTGCCTGTGTGGGGATGAATGTCCTTGGCGTTGAGGGGCAGTGCGGTGTGAAAGGCCAGCATTAATCGCCAAATTAAAGTCCAGCAAACCTGGGCAGGTGAGAGGAAGTCTCGGAGCTTGATCAAAAACACATTTCAGTTTCAGCTCTAAATAATGGGCTACAGGGAGGCACATCTGTAAATTATACAGGAAGCCTTCTTCAACAACTGATTCACCCTGACAGTTTTACTGGAGTGTATGAAAATGAGTATTAAAGATGTGATCTGTAGGCTTCCTTCCAGGAATTCCAATCTGGTTTCAATAAAATGGGAACACTGATTGGAAGTGAAGCTGCCTTCCGGTTTTGCCTTTGGCTATTACGTGCTCACTCGTGAAACGACTGAATTCCACAACTACTTTTAATATTCACTTTTGAGTTCATCTCCCGCACTGGGCACATTGGAATGATTAAAATAGCACTGCTCCCCATGCCGGGTGTACTCTAATTTACAACAGCCCAGGTGCCGAAGACAAATGAGTCCTCCCGGTAAGTCCATTCTTCCTTTGCATGAAGTTGCTTTGCAGCACATTGAGGACAGAATATTAATAGTAAAAAAAAAAAAATTAAATAATATAATGCTGCTTGAGTGAATGCCTGGGGGAAAAGATTAAAGTCTGGTGAGAGGCAGAACTTGTGTATTGTGTATTATCGCGCTGGTTGCATATCTCTCTCTCTCTCTCTCTCTCTCTCGGCATTTCTGCTCCAACACTATGCTTGTGACTGCAGCAATAAGTGGTCAGAGATCTTGACTCCCCAGGGCTGCCCTCTTCTTAGTCAGCTGTGTGCTTGGAGCTGGCCTTGGGCTGGCCTTTCTCAGCAGGGGGTGAGGCTGTATAGAGCCACCTGCAGCTGGTGGCTTCTTTACCACATGGTCCATTCTTAAAAGGACATAACAGAGTTGAGGAGTGTCAAGGGCCCCCAAGAAGACAGAAGGTAATTGGTTCTTTCAGCATAATCCCATCAAAGCCCACTCACCTTGTGTGCTAGCCATTGGGCCCACGGACCACAGGTATGTCTTCACCAGCCTCCCTAAGCTCTATTTAGGGAAGGTGGGTGAGCACCTTGTCTAGGTGGAGGCCGAAAGGATGGGCTGCTCTGCTTCCATTTTTTTTTTTTTTGCCAGAATACTTCCAGCTGGGAGAGTACAAAAAAAAAAAAAAAAAAAAAAAAACCAAAAAACAAAAAAACAGTGCTGGTATGTCTCATACTATCTCCACATTTATTATCCAAAGCAGCTATTTTGAAGTTTTGAGTGGGCAAAACTTGGACCTAAACCCTTGGGGTACTGCGTACCACTGGGAGCCATGAATTCATTTAAAAATGCTTTTGTGGAATTGCAAATGTTAGGCTGTTTTATATGCAAAATTCACACTTAGTTTTCTCTGATCTTTTAAAATCATGAAAACAGTCTTCATGCATTTAATTTGGTACAGCACTTCATTGTATGTTTTTCTTTCCATTTAAGGATGACTATAAACTATTTTGGTCTAGGATACTTGAGTGCAGTTAAGCCTGCTGAGAATGTGCAAGGTAAACTCTATTTCTTAATGTGATGGGCAAAGGATGCTGGTGTGGCTGAATTAAAGACACTTTTCCTTTCCCTTGGTCACAAGTTGCCCATTCTTAAAAAAAAAAAAATTCATTGACTAATTAATTAGAGACAGTAGCATGTAGCCCAGGCTGGCCTCAAGCTCTTTATGTATTTGGAGATGACTTTGAACCTTTAATCCCCCTGTCTCCACCTCTTGAGTGCTAAGATTACAGCCATAGGTATCACTATGCCTGGTTTATGCAGTGCTGGGCAAACATTATACCAAGTGGGCGACATTCTTAAACACAGCTTCCCAATCTCAGGCCACCTAAAACTGTATGAGAGAATGAGTCCCCTGTTACACAAAGTCACCAGTATGGTAGCCATCTAGAAGGAGTGGTGACCTCATTTATAGTCACTATTCCATGAGTACTGACTCTTTGCTTGCCATTCCTAATGTGGATTACAATGGCTCTAGTAAGTGCCCTCACAGCCAGTTCTGTAGCCA